>NC_069507.1:134697535-134997535 GCF_027579735.1 Bombina bombina | reverse complement strand
ATTTTTATTAAAAGTTTTTTAAACACGCTTAGAGTGTATGTGTATAATCACTTAGGACCTATCTGTTAACACTCAATGCACTATTTATAATATTGCAATTATAGCAGTATAATGTTATACACTAATACCCCTGAGGTCTTTAGCTTTTAGCGCCCTTACTACCTCTCCTTTTTTTAGTATATCATTGTTGCTCAGATTGAAGGATCTAAGCATATTCAGTAAGGTGTTTGATCTCCCCCCCTGACACTAGCGCACTATTTCACTCACTTTTCATATTGGTGGGTGTGTCTGGGAAATTTGTGGGCCTGTCTGGGTGGCCTATGGATTAAGCGAAGGGAAATCCTGCAAATGACTGTCTCACAGGGACTGAATGGTGAAGAAATTGTATGAAAATATGCAAAACATTTATTACCCGTATAGAAAACATATGCACACCAAAGATTGGCGTAAAGCCTTTCTAACTACCAAAAAGTCATCTATATCTACGAGGGTACTTGAAACAAATTACAAATTCCTGACAAGATGGTACCTAACCCCCAGCAGACTACATAAGATTTACAAGACAACAAGTAAACTGTGCTGGAGGGGGTGCGGCGAGGTGGGGAACCCTACACATATTTGGTGGAAATGTGACAGATTAGATACATTCTGGGTGGAAATAATAAAACAAATGACAGATATAGTAGGGAAACAGATTCCCAATGATCCACTAATTCTCTTTTACATGGCACTTCCCAAACTGTCTGATGACGTAACAAACACACTGTTGATATTGCTCATTAATAGTGCTAAAATATTGATCCCAAGGCACTGGAAGTCAGCCACAGTGCCCACGGAGGTAGAATGGAGGGCTCAGGTGGAACGGAGAATGGAGAGATACCACCATCTTAAAGTAGGCACAGTGGAAACACATGAGCTAATGGTGATGAGATGGAAACAACATGTTAATAATTACTTCACACATTAAATGTCAAATAAGGTTAAGAACGCAATAGACTGATGAAGTATGAACTAACCACATTTTTACCATTGTTTATATAAACAAGGGGCCTAAGGGAGGTCAACTGTAAAATATTAGGAGCTAAGAAAGAAGGCGATTGAACATTGTCAACATCCCCCATGGTTATTGAATGTTTAAGGCCACGTAAAAATCCTGTGGAATTAATAATAGTCAGAATTATATTATATGATATATGCTTGTATGATGATGATGTATCACAATGTATGCACTCAAGATTTGTTGTCAAAACCTTTTTGTTTCAATAAAGCTTTATTTAAAAAAAAGAAAAAAAAAAAAAGAAAACATATTCACATATGCATACAAAAGGTGATCATAAGAAAGCAGGTTAATCTGATCTGTATTAGCTGCAGTATTTAATTTTGTAACGTGTGGCATGTTCCATTTGTTACCCAGCAAAGTTAACTTTTCCAGCAAACACCAATAATTTCTTTATGAGACGCCTCACAACTCATAGGGACAGAATCTTTTATTTTTTAAAAATTTCCTCATGGCAAATTATAGCTAATTCAGCCCATAGTTATCAAAGCTCAGTAATGCAAAATACAGATGCTGTGACATCTATGTTATTTTTGGATTAGAATGTCCCTTTAACGGGACAGTCAACACCAGAATTTTTGTTTTTTAAAAAAGATAGATAATCCCTTTATTACCCATTCCCCAGTTTTACATAACCAACAGTTATAATAATACACGTTTTACCTCTGTAATTACCTTGTATCTATGCCTCTGCAAACTACCCCGTTATTTCAGTTCTTTTGACAGACTTGCATTTTAGCCAATCAGTGCTGACTCCTAGGTGACTTCAGTTTTATCTATATGACAGACATGAACTATGCCCCCTAGTGGTAAAAAAAAACCTGTTAAAATGTATTCAGATTAGAGGAGGCCTTCAACAAGGTCTAAGAAATCTGCATATGAGCCTACCTAGGTTTAGCTTTCCACTAAGAATACCAAGAGAACAAAGAAAAATTGGTGATAAAAGTAAATTGGAAAGTTGTTTAAAATTACATGCCCTATTTTATTTTGGACTTGACTCTCCCTTTAATTGATCAATAATGGAAAAAACATTTGAATGGTACCAGCCTACATTTTACATTTTAAACAGAAAATGTGAAACACTACATACTTTACATCCAAGCTGTATTTCATCTTGTCTGTGCTAGCACACTTTTATTATTAATATAGAGACAGCAATTAATGCATTTCAAATGTAACTTCATATTGGTAAGATTTTTTTTTTTTTTTTTTAAAGAACGAATGGAAGATGAACAGATAGAGTTTGATAATTTCATCTCATAGGTTGCTTATTGTGAACTCTTTGTTATGCTAATTAAGCCACACTGGAACTGCCGAAAGAAATTCATATCTTCTTATTATTTTCAAATTTATTATTAGTCAAACTAAGTCACAGTAATGATGTGTAATTAGATTTTTCTCCCAATCATAGTATACAATAGGTCATTAGTACTTTATGCTTTCTTCATCTTTAATAATTAATATCTACAGACTTTTAGCTGACTTGAGCTGTTAACTTTGAAGAAAACAATTTTTATGCTGAATACTGTTTTTCTAATTGAAATGTGTAATGTGAATTTTACATGCCTTAATTACATTAAATTGCAGTGCCTGTAAGATTTTTAAACATTTTAAGAACTAACAAGTTTGAAGATTAGAAAGGGCAACATTTAATGAACTATTTGATCCCACACTAGGTATAAATTCCGTTCCAATAATACGCAAAACACAGAAGAATGAGGTGTAAAGGCCGCAGACAATATTTATTAAACATATAAATATAAACATTGGTTAAAACATTTGAATAATCAGCCACTTAAAGGGACAGTTTAGTCAAAGTAAAACGTTCATGAGTCAGATGGGGCATGCAATTTTAAACAACTTTCCACTTTACTTTAATCATCAAATTTGCTTTTTTTTCTTGGTATTCTTTGTTGAAAGCTAAACCTAGGTAGGCTAATATGCTAATTGCTAAACCCTTGAAAGCCACCTCTTATCTCAGTGTAGTTTGACAGTTTTTCCCAGCTAGAGAGCGCTAGCTTATGTGTGCTATATAGATAACATTGTGCACACTCCCGTGAAGTTATTTATGAGCCGGCACTAATTGTCTAAATTGCAAGTCTGTCACATTAACTGAAATAATGGGGCAGTCTGTAGAGGCCTAGATACAAGGTAATCACAGAGGTAAAAAGTATTCTAAAGGGCCATGAAACCCATTTTTATTTCATGATTCAGATATAAAACACTATTTCAAACAACTTTCCAATTTATTTCTGTATAAAAATTCTGGATTAGACTGTCCTTTTAATACAGCCCAGAAAATGATTGTTCTTCCACCAGCGAGGGTTCTCCTGGCCTATAGAGAGGAACCACCTCAATATTTAGTTCACATAAGACAAAATTTCAACCCAATAAAACAAGGGGACATGGGAAGGAAGATTCTCTTTGTCATTCCGCTACCCACCCTAAAAATACCTCTATAGCTATATTACCCCTAGAATGCCCAGCTAACTTTCTAATACCATCTACACCTATTTCATGTCTTAGCTACACCCAATGCCCATTTAACTCCCACAGAACGCCTAGACCTATGTCATTTCTTCTCTATACTCCCCATGGCATTCCCAGCTAACTCCCTAATACCACCAACACCTATGTCATGTCTTAGTTGCACTCCCATGGAATTCCCAGCTAACTCCCTAATACCACCAACACCTATGTCATGTCTTAGCTACACTCCCATGGAATTCCCAGCTAACTCGCTAATGCCACCAACACCTATGTCATGTCTTAGTTACACTCCCATGGAATTCCCAGCTAACTCCCTAATACCACCAACACCTATGTCATGTCTTAGTTACACTCCCATGGAATTCCTAGCTAACTCCCTAATACCACAAACACCTATGTCATGTCTTAGTTACACTCCCATGGAATTCCCAGCTAACTTCCTAATACCACCAACACCTATGTCATGTCTTAGTTACACTCCCATGGAATTCCTAGCTAACTCCCTAATACCACCAACACCTATGTCATGTCTTAGTTACACTCCCATGGGATTCCCAGGTAGGGATGGGCGAATGTGTAAATTTTCGAATTTCGAATGTAGAACGAATGTTATTACCGAAATTCGAATTCTAAATTCGAATGTCGATAAGAACGAATATTCTTAAAAATTCGAAAATCGAATGTTATTTACAGTTTTCGAATGTCACTTTCGAATTCGAATTTTTATAATTATATCGAATGTCCACATTCCAAATTTCGAATTTAACATTCTATTTAACAAATACTATTCAGAAGTTCAATAGTTCATGTGGTAGTAGGGTGGGAATCTAGTAAATTGATACATAATAGATACAAATATATAATTTCGAATGTTTCCATATAGAATATTGCATAATTCGAATACAGTATTACATTTAAAGAAAGCATTAGAAATACTATTACAAACATATAAATTCGAATTTTTCGAATTCGAATATAAATTCAAATTTTTCGAATTCGAATATTGCATAATTCGAATATTACATTAAAGAAAAAGCATTAGAAATACTATTACAATCTAAATTCGAATTTTTCGAATTCGAATATTGCATAATTCAAATATTACATTTAAAGAAAAAGCATTAGAAATACTATTACAATCTAAATTCGAATTTTTCGAATTCGAATATTGCATAATTCGAATATTACATTTAACCCCTTAACGACCAAGGACGTACGCCACACGTCCTCAAAAAAAAAACATAATTTATGTAAGAACTTACCTGATAAATTCATTTCTTTCATATTAGCAAGAGTCCATGAGCTAGTGACGTATGGGATATACATTCCTACCAGGAGGGGCAAAGTTTCCCAAACCTTAAAATGCCTATAAATACACCCCTCACCACACCCACAATTCAGTTTAACGAATAGCCAAGAAGTGGGGTGATAAGAAAAAAGTGCGAAAGCATATAAAATAAGGAATTGGAATAATTGTGCTTTATACAAAAAAATCAAAACCACCACAAAAAAGGGCGGGCCTCATGGACTCTTGCTAATATGAAAGAAATGAATTTATCAGGTAAGTTCTTACATAAATTATGTTTTCTTTCATGTAATTAGCAAGAGTCCATGAGCTAGTGACGTATGGGATAATGATTACCCAAGATGTGGATCTTTCCACGCAAGAGTCACTAGAGAGGGAGGGATAAAATAAAGACAGCCAATTCCTGCTGAAAATAATCCACACCCAGAATAAAATTTTAATGAAAAAACATAAGCAGAAGATTCAAACTGAAAACACTGCCTGAAGTACGTTTCTACCAAAAACTGCTTCAAAAGAAGGAAACACATCAAAATGGTAGAATTTAGTAAAATTATGCAAAGAGGACCAAGTTGCTGCTTTGCAAATCTGATTAACCGAAGCTTCATTCCTAAACGCCCAGGTAGTAGAAACTGACCTAGTAGAATGAGCTGTAATCCTTTGAGGCGGAGTGTTACCCGACTCAACATAGGCATGATGAAATATAGATTTCAACCAAGATGCCAAAGAAATGGCAGAAGCTTTCTGGCCTTTTCTAGAACCGGAAAAGATGACAAATAGACTAGAAGTCTTTCGGAAAGACTTAGTAGCTTCAACATAATATTACAAAGCTCTAACAGCATCCAAAGAATGCAATGATTTCTCCTTAGAATTCATAGGATCAGGACATAATGAAAGAACCACAATTTCTCTACTAATGTTGTTAGAATTCACAACCTTAGGTAAAAAATTCAAAAGAAGTTCGCAGCACCGCCTTATCCTGATGCAAAATCAGAAAAGGAGACTCACAAAAGAGTAGATAATTCAGAGACTCTTCTGGTAGAAGAGATGGCCAAAAGAAACAAAACTTTCCAAGAAAGTAATATAACGACCAAAGAATGCATGGGTTCAAAAGGAGGAGCTTGAAGAGCCCCCAGAACCAAATTCAAACTCCAAGGAGGAGAAATTGACTTAAAGACAGGTTTTATACAAACCAAAGGTTGTACAAAACAATAAATATCAGGAAGATTAGCAAACCTTCTGTGAAAAAGAACAGAAAGAGCAGAGATTTGTCTTTCAAGGAACTTGCGGACAAACCTTTATCTAAACCATCCTGAAGAAACTGTAAAATTCTCGGTATTCAAAAAGAATGCCAAGAAAAAAGATGAGAAAGACACTAAGAAATATAAGTCTTCCAGACTCTATAATATATCTCTCTAGATACAAATTTACGAGCCTGTCACATAGTATCAATCACAGAGTCAGAGAAACCTCTTTGACCAAGAATCAAGCGTTCAAACTCCATACCTTAAAATTAAGGTTTTGAGACAGAAAGACTGGTCTTAACGGAAGAGTCCACAGCTGGCAAAAGGCCATCCGGACAAGATCCGCATACCAAGACCTGTGAGGCCATGCTGGAGCTACCAGCAGGACAAACGAGCATTCCTTTAGAATATTGGAGAATACCCTTGGAAGAAGAACTAGAGGTGGAAAGATATAGGCAGGATGACACTTGTAAGGAAGAAATAATGCATCCACTGCCTCCGCCCGAGGATCCCGGGATCCGGACAGATACCAGGGAAGTTTCTTGTTTAGATGAGAAGCCATCAGATCTATTTCTGGGAGTTCCCACATTTGAACAATCTGAGGAAATACCTCTGGGTGAAGAGACCATTCGCCCAGGTGCAACGTTTGGCGACTGAGATAATCCGCTTTCCAATTGTCCATACCTGGGATATGAACCGCAGAGATTAGACAGGAGCTGGATTCCGCCCAAACCAAAATTCGAGATACTTCTTTCATAACCAGAGGACTGTGAGTCCCTCCTTGATGATTGATGTATGCCACAGTTGTGACATTGTCTATCTGAAAACAAATGAACAACTCTCTCTTCAGAAGAGGCCAAGACTGAAAAGCTCTGAAAATTGCACGGAGTTCCAAAATATTGATCGGAAATCTCACCTCCTGAGATTCCCAAACCCCTTGTGCCGTCAGATACCCCCACACAGCTCCCCAACCTGTAAGACTTGCATCTGTTGAGATTATAGTCCAGTTCGGAAGAACAAGAAGCCCCCTGAACTAAATGATGGTGATCTGTCCACCATGTCAGAGAGTGTCGTATAATCGGTTTAAAGATATTAATTGAGATATCTTTGAGTAATCCCTGCACAATTGGTTCAGCATACAGAGCTGAAGAGGTCGCATGTGAAAACGAGCAAAGGAGATCGCATCTGATGCGGCAGTCCTAAGACCTAAAATTTCCATGCATAAGGCTACCAAAGGGAATGATTGTGACTGAAGGTTTTGACAAGCTGATATCAATGTTAAACTTCTCTTGTCTGACAAGGACAGAGTCATAGACACTGAATCTATCTAGAAACCTAAAAAGGTTACCCTTGTCTGAGGAATCAATGAACTGATTGGTAAATTGAACCTCCAACCAATAACTTGAAGAAACAACACAAGTCGATTCGTATGAGATTCTTCGAAAATGAGAAGATTGAGAAAATACCAAGATATCGTCCAAATAAGGAAATACCAAAACCCTGTTCTCTGATTACAGAAAGAAGGGCACCGAGAACCTTTGAAAAAAATTCTTGGAACTGAGGCTAGGCCAAACGGTAGAGCCAAAAAACTGGTAATGCTTGTCTAAAAAGAGAATCTCAGACACTAAAAGTGACCTGCATGAATCGGAATATGCAGATACACATCCTGTAAATCTATTGTAGACATATAATGCCCTTGCTAAACAAAAAGCAGGATAGTCCTACAGTAACCATCTTGAATGTTGGTATCCTTACATAACGATTCAATATTGATAGATCCGGAACTGGTCTGAAGGAATTGACCTTCTTTGGTACAATGAAGAGATAAAATAAAACCCCAGCCCCTGTTCCAGAACTGGAACTGGCATAATTACTCCAACCAACTCTAGATCTGAAACACATTTCAGAAATGCTGAGCCTTTGCTGTGTTAACTGGGACACGGGAAAGAAAAAAATCTCTTAGCAGGAGGCCTTAACTTGAAGCCAATTCTGTACCTTTCTGAAACAATGTTCTGAAACCAGAGATTGAGAACGGAATTGATCCAAATTTCTTTGAAGAAAACGTAATCTGCCCCATACCAGCTGAGCTGGAATAAGTGCCGCACCTTCATGGGTACTTAGGAGCTGGCTATAGATTTCTATAAGGCTTGGATATATTCCAAACTGGAAATAGTTTCCAAACTGATACCGCTCCTGAGGATGAAGGATCAGGCTTTTGTTCCTTGTTGTGAGGAAAGGAACGAAAAAGATTATTAGACCTAAATTTACCTTAGATTTTTTATCCTTTGGTAAAAAAGTTCCCTTCCTTCCAGAAACAATTGAGATAATAATTTAATACCCTGGAAAGAAAGGGAAAGCAAAGTTGACTTAGAAGACATATCAGCATTCCAAGTTTAATCCATAAAGCTTTTCTAGCTAAAATAGCTAGAGACATATACCTGACATCAACTCTAATGATATCAAAAGATGGTATCACCAATAAAATTATTAGTATGTTATAGAATAATAATAATGCTATAAAATTATGATCTGTTACTTGTTGCGCTAAAGCTTCTAACCAAAAAGTTGAAGCTGCAGCAACATTCGCTAAAAATATAGCAGGTCTAAGAAGATTACCTGAACATAAGTAAGCTTTTCTTAGAAAGGATTCAATTTTCCTTAAATAAAGTACTATCTGCCGTAGGAACAGTAGTACATTTAGCAGGAGTAGAGACAGCCCCATAACCTTAGGGATTTTGTCCCAAAAAAACTCTAATCTGTCAGATGGCACAGGATATAGTTGCTTAAACGTTTAGAAGGAGTAAAAGAATTACCCAAATTATTCCATTCCCTGGAAATTACTTCAGAAATAGCATCAGGGAGATTAAACACTTCTGGAATAACTACAGGAGATTTAAAAACCTTATTTAAACGTTTAGATTTAGTATCAAGAGGACCAGAATCCTCTATTTCTAATGCAATTAATACTTCTTTAAATAAAGAACGAATAAATTCCATCTTGAACAAATACAAAGATTTATCAGTATCAGAATGATGATGTTCATTTTAAAAATTCACCTGAAAAAAGAGAAGTTTTAAAATACTTTTATGTAAACTAGAAGGAGAAATAACAGACATAGCCTTCTTAATGGATTTAAAAAATAAAATCTCTTATGTTTATCAGGAACACTCTGAAAATTAGATGTTGACGGAACAGCAACAGGTAATGTAACAGTACTAAAGGAAATTTTATCTGCATTAATAATTTTGTCATGACATGCAATACAAACAACAGCTGGAGAAACAGATACCAAAAAATTATAGCAGATACACTTAGCTTGGTAGCTCCAGCACTAGACAGCGATTTTCCTGTAGTATCTTCTGACTCAGATGCAACGTGAAACATCTTGCAATATGTAAGACAAAAAAAAAACAACATATAAAGCAAAATTGATCAAATTCCTTAAATGACAGTTTCAGGAATGGGAAAAAATGCCAAAGAACAAGCTTCTAGCAACCAGAAGCAATGAAAAATGAGACTAAAATAATGTGGAGACAAAAGCGACGCCCATATTTTTTAGTGCCAAATCAGACGCCCACATTATTTGGCGCCTAAAATGCTTTTGGCGCCAAAAATGACGCCACATCCGGAACGCCGACATTTTTGGCGCAAAATAACGTCAAAAAATGCCGCAACTTCCGGCGACACGTATGACGCCGGAAACGGAAAATAATTTTTGCGCCAAAAAAGTCTGCGCCAAGAATGACGCAATAAAATGAAGCATTTTCAGCCCCCGCAAGCCTAACAGCCCACAGGGAAAAAAGAGTCAAATTTTTGAAGGTAAGAAAAAAATGATTAATTCAAATGCATTATCCCAAATATGAAACTGACTGTCTGAAAAATAAGGAAAGTTGAACATTCTGAGTCAAGGCAAATAAATGTTTGAATACATATATTTAGAACTTTATAAACAAAGTACCCAACCATAGCTTAGAGTGTCACAGAAAATAAGATTTACTTACCCCAGGAAACTCATCTACATGTTTGTAGAAAGCCAAACCGGTACTGAAACGAGAATCAGCAGAGGTAATGGTATATATAAGAGTATATCGTCGATCTGAAAAGGGAGGTAAGAGATGAATCTCTACGACCGATAACAGAGAACCTATGAAATAGACCCCGTAGAAGGAGATCACTGCATTCAAATAGGCAATACTCTCCTCACATCCCTCTGACATTCACTGCACGCTGAGAGGAAAACCGGGCTCCAACTTGCTGCGGAGCGCATATCAACGTAGAATCTAGCACAAACTTACTTCACCACCTCCATCGGAGGCAAAGTTTGTAAAACTGAATTGTGGGTGTGGTGAGGGGTGTATTTATAGGCATTTTAAGGTTTGGGAAACTTTGCCCCTCCTGGTAGGAATGTATATCCCATACGTCACTAGCTCATGGACTCTTGCTAATTACATGAAAGAAATACACTTAATGACCAAGGACGTGTGGCGTATGTCCTTGGTCTGGAAAGCAGCTGGAAGCGATCCTGCTCGCTTCCAGTTGCTTTCCGGTTATTGCAGTGATGCCTCGATATTGAGGCATCCTGCAATAACCTTTTTTAGCAATCCGGTGCAGAGAGAGCCACTCTGTGGCCCTCTCTGCACCGGACATCACCGGCTAAATCCGTTGGTGGGTGGGAGCCGGTTCGGGAGGCGGGTGGCGGCCATCGATGGCCCTGATGATCTGTAGGGGGGCGGGATCGTGGGCGGGAGAGATCAGAGGCGCGCACGGGCGCGCGCACGTGCACGGGAGGGCGGGGGGCGGGCGGGCGCGCGCACGGGGAGGGAGCGGGTGGGAACCGCTACACTACAGAAAAATTATGTTTGAAAAGTTGGAAAAAAATAGTTTGATTTCTGAAAAAATACATTAGTCAGGGGGTGGGGGATTGGTCTGTGGGGGGGGGGGGGGGGGGACTACACTACAGAAAAACAGGCAAAAAAATAAAAAAAAAACATTTTTTTTTTTGCAAACTGGGTACTGGCAGACAGCTGCCAGTACCCAAGATGGCCCCCAATAAGGCAGAGGGGGAGGTTAGAGAGCTGTTTTGGGGGGGATCAGGGAGGTTGGGGGCTAAGGGGGGGATCCTACAAAGTAGCATATGTAAATATGCTAAAGATGTATTTTTTTTTTTTTTTTTAAACTTTTATTTTAGTGCTGGCAGACTTTCTGCCAGTACTTAAGATGGCGGGGACAGTTGTGGGGTGGGGGAGGGAAGGGAGCTGTTTGGGAGGGATCAGGGGGTCTGATGTGTCAGGTGGGAGGATGATCTCTACACTAAAGCTAAAATTAACCCTGCAAGCTCCCTACAAACTACCTAATTAACCCCTTCACTGCTAGCCATAATACACGTGTGATGCGCAGCAGCACTTAGCGGCATTTTAATTACCAAAAAGCAACGCCAAAGTCATATATGTCTGCTATTTCTGAACAAAGGGGATCCCAGAGAAGCATTTACAACCATTTGTGCCATAATTGCACATGCTGTTTGTAAATAATTTCAGTGAGAAACCTAAAATTGTGAAAAAAAATTTTTTTTTTAATTTGATTGCATTTGGCGGTGAAATGGTGGCATGAAAATATACCATAATGGGCCTACATCAATACTTGGGGTTGTCTACTACACTACACTGAAGCTAAAATTAACCCTAGAAGCTCCCTACATGCTCCCTAATTAACCCCTTCACTGCTGGGCATAATACACGTGTGGTGTGCAGTCGCATTTAGCAGCCTTCTAATTAGTAAAAACCAAAACCAAAGCCATATATGTCTGCTATTTATGAACAAAGGGGATCCCAGAGAAGCATTTACAACCATGTATGCTATAATTGCATAAGTTTTTTGTAAATAATTTCAGTAAGAAACCTAAAGTTTGTGAAAAAAAATTGTGAAAAAGTGAACAATTTTTTTTATTTGATCGCATTTGGCGGTGAAATGGTGGCATGAAATATACCAAAATGGGCCTAGATCAATATTTTGGGATGTCTTCTAAAAAAAAATATATACATGTCAATGGATATTCAGGGATTCCTGAAGGATATCAGTGTCCCAATGTAACTATCGCTAATTTTGAAAAAAAAGTGGTTTGGAAATAGCAAAGTGCTACTTGTATTTATGGCCCTATAACTTGCAAAAAAAGCAAAGAACATGTAAACATTGGGTATTTCTAAACTCAGGACAAAATTTAGAAACTATTTAGCATATGTTTTTTTTGGTGGTTGTAGATGTGTAACAGATTTTGGGGGTCAAAGTTAGACAAAGTGTGTTTTTTTCCATTTTTTCCTCATATTTTATAATTTTTTTTACAGTAAATTATAAGATATGATGAAAATAATGGTATATTTTGAAAGTCCATTTAATGGCGAGAAAAACGGTATATAATATGTGTGGGTACATTAAATGAGTAAGGGGGAAATTACAGCTAAACACAAACACCGCAGAAATGTAAAAATAGCCTTGGTCCCAAACGGACTGAAAATGGAAAAGTGCTGTGGTCATTAAGGGGTTAAAGAAAAAGCATTAGAAATACTATTACAATCTAAATTCGAATTTTTCGAATTCGAATATCGCATAATTTGAATATTACATTTAAAGAAAAAGCATTAGAAATACTATTACAATCTAAATTCGAATTTTTCGAATTCGAATATTGCATAATTCGAATATTACATTTAAAGAAAAAGCATTAGAAATACTATTACAATCTAAATTCGAATTTTTCGAATTCGAATATCGCATAATTCGAATATTACATTTAAAGAAAAAGCATTAGAAATACTTTTACAATCTAAATTCAAATTTTTCGAAAAGAATATTTTCGAATGTAATCGTAAAATTCGAAACCGAACATTCGAAAATCGAATGTTAGAATGTTATGTAAACATTCGAAATTCGATTTGAACAAACGAATGTGTTAAAATTTGTGCCGTTTTTCGAATGTTGCGAAACATTCGCCCATCCCTATTCCCAGGTAACTCCCTTATACCACCAAAACTTAGCTACACTACCCTGGAATGCGCAGCTAACTCTCACAGAACCCCTACACCTATGTCCTGTCTGCAATCTACCTGACTAATAAAGTAGACAAAAAAAACTTCCCTATTTTAACTAAAGGAGCAATGTCGCTACATTTATATATAATGTTAAAATTATATGCATATTATTTTAAGTATTGTACATAATGTAAAATGTAGTTATATATTTCATTATATTATTTTAAACATAAATATATCATTTAAAATATATATATTTAAAATAAGAAAATGAACAAGCAAAATTAACTACATTTTAAATTATATACAATTTTAAAATATTAAGCATTATTCATGACAATGCATATCATTTAAATGTTGTATACAGATGCAATGCTACACTAAAATATGAACTCCTTATGCGCTCTCACCCCATCACAAGCTAAACTATTAACCCCTAATCTGCCATAACTTAAAGACCTAACCACCCCCTAAACTATTAAACCACCACAAGCCCTCATCGCAATAAGATGCCTAACATATTAAACCCTAATCAGCAACAACCCCCATTGCAATGACTCCTAGCCAATTATACCCTAATCTTCCACAAACCCCCAACGCAAAATACCCCTACACTACTAAACTACCTAACAGCAAACCCCTAGACCTCTAAGCTAACACACCCTAAACTACACAAAATAACAAACAATAAAATTACACAAAATACCAACAACAAAAAAACACTTCCAAATTTTTTTTTTTTTATCATGTGTCCAGGTAGTCTGCATATTAAACACCAACCACTCTTCTAGTGATTCTAGTTACTATAACCTAGATTACAAGTTTTGCGTTGCAGCTTGTAACGCTGAAATTAAGGCATTTTCAGCATTAAAACAGCACCGCAGCTATTACAAGTGTTGTCGGTTTAGCTATACAGCACACCTTTTAGCCTGTAACGCAACGTCAGTCCCGCACACGTAAAAATTACTTTTTTCATGGGATTCCCATAGCTCGAGTATTACGAGTTTTGTGGTGAGGCTAAAACGACAAGATCTGTACCGCCATCTAAAGTCAGTAGTTATGAGTTTTACGCTACAAATCTGTAACATAAAACTCATAACTAAAGTGTTACAAAGTACACTAAACACCCATAAACTACCTATTAACTCCTAAACCGAGGCCCTCCTGCATCGCAAACACTATATTAAATTTATTAACCCCTAATCTGCCACTCCCGACATTGCTGTCACAAAAAAATGTATTAACCCCTTTTCCGCCGCTCCCCGACATTGTCGCCACTATAATAAACGTATTGACCCCTAAACCTCCGCCCTCCCGCATCACAAACACTATTTAAATATTATTAACCCCCAATCTTCCTTCCTCCCACACCGCCACTATAATAAACCTATTAACCCCTAAACCGCAAGCCCCCCACAACGAAATATACTAAAATAAGCTATTAACTCCTAAACCGAAAGCCCCCACAACGAAATAAACTAATTTAAACTAGTAGCCCCTAAACCTAACTTTATATTAAAATTACAATTTCCCTAGCTTAAATTAAATTAAAACTTACCTGTCAAATTAAAAAAAAAAATTTAAACTAACAATTAAACTATTATAAATATTAAACTAAAATTAAACTAACTACCAATTAAATAAAACTAAAACTACCAATAAAAAATCCTAACGCTACTCTAAAAATTACAAAAAGTATCTAATTACAAAAAATAAAAACTATCTAAATTACAAAAACAAACACTAAATTACAAAAAATCACAAATTATCAAAAATAAAAAGAATTACACCTAATCTAATAGCCCTATCAAAATAAAGAAGCCCCCCCAAAATTTAAAAAACCCTAGCCTACAATAAACTACCAATGGCCCTTAAAAGGGCCTTTTGTGGGGCATTGCCCCAAAGATATCAGTACTTTTACCTGCAAAAAAAAAAAAATACAAACACCCCTCCAACAGTAAAACCCACCACCCAATCAACCCCCCCAAATAAAAAAACTATCTAAAATAACCTAAGCTAACCATTGCCCTGAAAAGGGCATTTGTATGGGTATTGCCCTTAAAAGGACATTTAGCTCTTTTACATTGTCCAAATCCTAATCTAAAAAAAAAAAAAAACACCCAAAAAAAACCCTTAAAAAAACCTAACACTAACCCCAACGATTGACTTACAGTTGTTGAAGTCCCACTTGAAGGATCTTCATCCAGCCGGCGAAGTCATCATCCAAGCAGCAAGAAGTCTTTATCCAGACGGCCTCTTCTAACTTCATCCAGCCTGGGAAGTCCTCATCCAGGTGGCAAGAAGTCTTCATACAGGCGGCCTCTTCGATCTTTATCCAGCCGGCGCGTAGCGGGTCCATCCTGAAGACATCCGGCACGAAGTATCCCCTTCATACGGTCGCCGCGGTACACTGAATCTTCAATGCAAGGGACATGATTCAAGATGGCGTCCCTTGCATTCCAATTGGCTGAAAAGTTTGAATCAGCCAATAGGAATTAGGGCTGCTAAAATCCTATTGGCTGTTCAAATCAGCCAATAGGATTTAAGCAGCTCTCATCCTATTGGTTAGTTCGAATGTTAGGGTTAGGTTTAGGGTTACGTTAGGGTTAGGGTTATGTTAGGGTTAGGTTTATGGGCTAATATAGTTTAATTTAGCTTGTTGCAATGTGGGGGGCTGGCGGTTTAGGGGTTAATAAATATAGTATAGTGGCAGCGATATCGGGAACGGCAGATTAGGGGTTAATAATTGTGTTTAGGTAGCGGCGATATAGGGAGTGTCAGATTAGGGGTTAATAACTGTAGGCAGGTGTCAGCGATGTTGGGGGCAGCAGATTAGGGGTGTTTAGATGTAGGGTTTATGTTAGGGTGTTAGGTTTAAACAGTATTTTTATTTCCCCATAGACATCAATGGGGCTGCGTTATGGTACTTTTGTTTCCGCGATTTCAGGTGTTAGTTTTTTTTTTTGCCAGCTCTCCCCATTGATGTCAATGGGTAAATCGTGCACGAGCGCGTCTCAGCAGCGTTCTCATTGTGTGCGGTATGGAGCTCAATGCAACCATATCGCACGCAAAAGGCATATGTTTGAAAACTTGTAATAGCAGCGCTATAGGAAATTAAATAACGTAACTTTTGTTGCGTTCGTTAATTTTTCTATAGCGCTCAAAATTCATAATCTAGGTGTATGTTTGGGATGTACCTGCTCTCTCTTTTACACTTCTCACTTAGGGCCTGATATTCAAAATCTTGCTGGCATGGAAGGAAATCCCGCAAAATCTTTGGGATTTTTTTAGACCTTGTATTGTAATTTCATAGTCTCTGTTTCACATAAAGAGCACTACATAGCAACATAAACACGTCTCAAATTAAAACTTGTGTTTCTAATATTTTTTAAGGGCCTCGCCGTATTGAAGAGATTTCTTAGAATATCTCGCCTGAGCGGTGAGGTTTTGAATATCAGACCCTTAGGCACAGATATTCAAAACATCAGCAGATTGACGAGAAACTGCCTGCTTGGATTTGACAGGCTTGCAATCTGTCAACATCAATATATTCAAAAGAAGGGGGCTGACCCGTGAAGTGCCAACAAGTGGCAATGTGTCTCTCATAGGATATAAAAGGGATCACTGCTTCAGCTGACATTAGCATTCGTCTGCACTATCAGTGTGTGTTGGGGGGGGGGTATTTGAAGTGTTACTACAAAGCACAGACAGTGTGCTCACTGAAACAAAAAACTATTTTTATGTAGGAGCACTTCATATAATACATACCTAACCTAACTGTAACGAAACCTACACTACCTGCCTTACACTGGAATATTTTCTGTGGTGAGACAAATATGGCTGGAACCCCTATACCTAACCTGCAAGGCTGCCCTTGAAATATATTGCACTACAGGCTATTAAAATACAATTCACTTCTCTAGAACTCCAATCTAACACATGTATGCAATCTACCTTGCTAATAAAGCCAAAAAAAAGTTCCTATATGAGCTATCCATTTCTTAAATATTTTGGAATTGAGGGCTTCTGGGAAATTGGGGTTACCTATTATGGGCAACAATTTTGAAAAATATGGGTTTATTCTAAGGTATTTACATACTACTGCCATGCAAGGATTGGGTGTTTATATGTAATCATTCTTTTGCTCCTCAGACTTTTTATTTCTAAGTGGGGTATTACTTTCAATGCAACTGGTTTAAGTAAATTATGTTCTACCTCCCTTACCTGAAAATAACCTACTTCCAGCATCCAATCTATTGCAGTTTTTGCTAGGCATATCCAATTATATTTGGATACATCCGGAAGACTTAATCCAGCAAATTTGTTTTGTTGCTTCAGTTTGGTCAATGATAATTTTGGTTTGCTTTTGCCCCACAGAAATTCTCTTAATATTTTATACATTTTTTTTTATCATTAGCCCTTATGAATAAAGGAAGATTTTGCATGAGGTAGAGCAGCATCGGAAGCACGATTATTTGAATAATATTGGCTTTACCAGATAGTGTAAGTGGTAAGGTTGACCATTTTTTTTAGATCTGTCTTAGTTTTTTTAAAAAATTGGTTCATAGTTTATCTCGTACCCCTCTTCTGGGGACGGACTAATATTTATTCCTAAATATCTCATGTTATCTTTGACTTCTTTAAAAGGATTAGATACATGTGAGCCCTTAGTTTTTGTATTTCACATAATTTCTGATTTTTGCTTATTAATTTTGTATCCTGAATAGGAACTAAAAAAAATTAAAAAATTCAAGCAGTTTAGAAATATTCTCTTTTAAGTCACTTATAAAGATCAATAGGTCGTCCGCATACAAGGTTTTTCTTTAGAGCCTACTTCTAGTGGTTCTATGACCAGATTGAATAGTAATGGTGATAATGGACCCCCTTGTCTTGTTTCTTTATGGAGATAGAGACTAGGTGTTGTTTTACCATTTATTATAAGTGTTGTTAAGGTATTATTATACAAAGAATGAATGATGTGGAGCCCTCATTCCTCCACATCATTCAAAAATATTTAAAAAATGGAAAATCAACGGTTTTGAGTATGTCTATCAGATTTGGGATCAAGAACAAAATTGTATTAAATTATTTGGAGTAATACAACAAGAATTTAAAGTAGAAAATATGGACTTTTTTGCATATCTTCAGTTGAGACACTTTGTTGGTACTAAAGGTGATATTACAGGGAATACTTGAAGTATCTGTGACCCGCTTTTTAAACTAACTAAATCAGGAATACACTCAATTTCCACATGGTATAACTTATTAATACAAAAGGAAGGGGAAGTTATTTTTAACAATTTAACCTCAATATGGCTACAGGATGTTAATTTAGTGAATAATGATGTAATTCAAAAAGTATATCAAGAGTATGGAAAGTTACATTGATTATGTCATGGAGGGAATCACATATAAAATGTATAAATAGATCATACATTACACCTAGTAAAATGGCTTGCTGGGGCAACAACCAGTTTATAGTATGCCCGAGATATAGTCTTTAAGCTTCTAATTTAATGCATTGTATATGGGACTGTCCGAAAGTCAAAACATTTGGTATAAGATTTCCTTCTGGCTATCCAGGACTACGAGACAAAATGTTAAAGGTACATGAAACCCAAACATTTTCTTTCATGATTCAGATAGAGAATACAATTTAAAACAACTTTCCAATTTTCTTTTATTATTGAATTTGCTTCCTTCTCTTGTTATCATTTGCTGAAAGGTTTATCTAGGCAAGTTCATGAGCAGCAGAAAACCTATGTTCTAGCTGTTGATTGGTGGCTGCATAGATATATTGAATGTGATTGTCTCACCCATGTGTTCAGTTAGAAACTAGTAGTGCATTGCTGCTCCTTCAACAAATGATACCAAGAGAATGAAACAGATTAGATAATAGAAGTAAATTAGAAAGTTGTTTAAAATTGTATTTTCTATGGGACTCATGAATAAAACATTTTTGGTTTCATGTACCTTTAAATTACTTAGGAATGATATTTTATTTCTGAAAGAAGGAAATAAATTGTTATCAAACAGTAGATTTATTAATTTTGCGATACTCTACAGAAGAAATATTATTTTTAGTTCCTGGAAATCCAGAAGAGGGCCGAGTCTAGCACAATTTCTCAGTAAACTGGACGATAAAATGATAATGGAACAATTGTCAATTTGACTTTATGTTGAACCCAGAAACAGATGTAGCTTTATTTTAAAAAAATTTGGAGCCTTTTTTTAATATTAGTTACGTACAGGGTGCCATCCTAAGAGGTGAATTTCGCTGGGATCCTGATGCCTAAGGCTCCCTTTATTTTTTTTTATTTTTTTATTTTTTTTTATTTATTCATTAATTATTTATTTTTATTTTCTGGGGTCAATTTAAAATTTAAAATGGTTACATCTCTATGTCCAAAGTCCAAATGTCCAAATAGCGTCACATCGTCCGCATATAAAGAGATAGTATGTTGCTGGGTACCTATCGGAAAACCAGAAATGTCTGGGTCTGATCTGATAGCCTGAGCAAGTGGTTCCATAGAGAAAGCAAATAAGAGTGGGGAGAGGGGACAGCCCTGCCTCGTCCCATTTGTTATGCCAAAGCTATTGGATTGAAATCCTATCCCCTTGACACTAGCAGTCGGATTAGAGTAAAGGGCTTGGATCGCTACAATAAATTGCTCTGGAATCCCAAAGGCATGTAGGGTTTCCCACAGATACTCCCACCTCACCCTATCGAAGGCTTTCTCAGCGTCAAGCGATAGGGCTAACGTGGGAATATCTCCCCTTGCACTTTCTAATAATACGTCTAAAACGCGTCGTGTGGCGTCAGGACCTTCCCTTCGGGGTATAAAACCTACCTGGTCAGGGTGCACCAGGGAGGGGATGATCTGGGCAAGGCGGTTTGCTAAAATCTTTGCATAGAGTTTAGTGTCGATATTGAGTAAGGATATCGGCCGATAGCTCCCGCATTCTCGAGGGTCCTTGCCTGGCTTCAGGATAGTAGTGATTGAAGCTTCAAGAAACTCTTTCCTAAAGCTGCCACGACGGGCAACTTCGTTAAATACTCTACAGAGAATTGGAGAAATCTGGAGGGAGTATGTTTTATAGAATTGGCTTGTGAAGCCATCAGGTCCCGGGGATTTCGCAATTTGAAGATCCCTGATGGCCAAGGTGACTTCATCAAGGGAGATGGGGGATACCAAGGCGATAGTTGCCTTACGGTCTAATTGGGGAAGATTTAAGGAGCTGAGATATCTACGAATACCTTCTAGGTCAAGGTTTCTCAAGGGGTCCGAAGAGTCAAGGTTATATAATTGACAATAAAAGCGTTGGAAGGTCTCACCTATAGCAGACGGAGATGTAGCACATCCGCTGCTAGTGTTTATAGCTATGATTTTAGCTTGTGCCGTGCGATTCCTAAGTTTCCTGGCAAGCAATGTGGAGGATTTATTGCTATTATGATAGTAGACTTGTTTAAGTCTCTCCAGCATATTCTGAGTTTTATTGACTTCCAACATCTTTATCTGTTTTGTGATTTCTGAGATTCGTGCGTTAGTAATAGCAGAGTAAAAGTTAGATAGTTCGAGTTTTAAAGTTCTGAGTTGGCAGTTAAGAAAAGCGAGCGAAGCTCCTTGTGCCTTCTGGATTTGAGAAGCCTTGTCTATAAAGAAGCCTCTGAGATATGCTTTAAGGGTAGCCCATAGTATTTCTTCCGATACGAGGGGAGTACGGTTTTCGTTTAAGAAAGTAGTGATAACCGTTAAAGTCTCCGCCTTAATCTGCGGGGTGGTGACCACAAAGTTTTTGAGACGCCAAGTGATGCCTACTGTGCGCGAGGGAGAGCTACCTAATACAATTATCAAAGAATCGTTGTCTGACCACGAGATTACCGAAATTGTTGCGCCTGAGACTGAATCTAATAGGCGAGCGCTCAAAAAGAAGAGATCAATTCGGGTGTGAGATTTATGGGGAGCTGAATAAAAAGTATGTTCTCGGCTATTTGGATGAACCGCTCTCCACACGTCGTAAAGATCATACTGTTTAATTAGGGCTTGAAATGAAGCAGACAGAGGATGTAATGTCCTCTCGGATGTAGAGATCGGAGGACCTGTTCTGTCTATCAGGGGGTTCCATATGAGATTAAAGTCACCTCCCCAAACCAGTTCTCCCTGGGTCACAGCCGACACTGACTCCAACAGACGTCTAAGAAATCTAATTTGGCCTGAATTGGGTGCATAGATATTTACCAATGTAAATGTTTTGGAGTTGAGTTTGCAGATTAAAATAATAAAACGTGCTTGTGGGTCTTTTTCAATATAAATGGGCTCGTATTGGGTTGAGGAACTGATCAGTGTGGCTACTCCCCTAGATTTGGAGTGATATGAAGCTGTGATTACAGTGGGGAATTTTCTATATGAGTATATGAGGCTTGTGTTAGCAAGCCAGTGAGTCTCTTGGATAAAGGCTACGTCAATTTTGTTGCGTGATAACATAGTAAGCAGAAGACTGCGTTTGGTTGGAGAGTTGAGACCTTGGGCATTAAGGGTCAAAAACTTCAATTCTGACATCATGGGTATATGTCAGTGTTCCCTTATGTCTTATAAAACATAAAAAAAAAAAAATGGAAAAAAAGAGAAAGTAACTATGAGAGAATTCGGATAAAAGAATACTAGTCGAGGACCTGTAAAGCCCACTGAATGAGTTAGGGGAGGGGGATGCAGCGGGCAAAAGCCGCTCAGATTTGGGGGGTAATGGGGAGTTATAAGGAGGGGGTAGAGGTGGGTTAGAGTTGCTTAGAATATGGACTGTTAGTTAAAGGATATTGTGGCATATATATATATATAGGTGCAGACCTGGGAGATGAGAAAAAGGGAAAAAAAAAAAAAAAAAGGGGGAAAAAACCTCCAGGAGGGGAAGCAAAGGGGAAAAAGGAGATAAGGAAATAGTTGATCAGGATGAAAAAGCGAAGGGGAAGGAATAAAGTTAGGAGTAAAATCTGTAAAGTAAGGGCTATTGTAACTATCAAAGGAAATCTGGATTGTAGAGTCTCCTGGGGGACTATTATAAGTTGAACTGAGGTGGGGGGGTGAAGTTAGAAAGGAGTGTAAAACCGCGGGGAGGGGGGGGGTGCCTAGACGTGGGCCTCGTCTCACCTATCAAGTTAAAGTCAAAAGAGATAGTAAAGAAGAAGAGATAAGACTCTAATGTTGTCAATGATAGGACAATAGAGTGGTTCATTATACATTGAATAAATACATCAACATAAACATAAATAACTTTTCAAACATTTCAAGTATATCTTGCAGAGTATAAAAATAACCTATATATACAAAGACATTGCAGATGGGACCGATCCACACAAGTCTCAGGATTTCCAATCTATGAAAGCAAACACTTATGGAATAGTACCTAGGTTGAAGATAATTCACATGATTAACTCTATCTTATGTGGACTGGCCCCATGCGCATGATGACTCTAATATTTAGAACCTGTAGGGAAGAATATATGGGTGTATTGGCTTGCAAGATTCAACCCAAATGGCTTCATAAGGAGCTTAAAAAAATGAAGTTAGGTGAGATGGATGTAAGGGTTCTGAAGATAGAATATAAGTGAACTCCGTCACCTAAAGATGACCCCAGGGTTCGCCTATAAGTGTCTTCTATGTGAAATAATGACCAGAGCTAGTTGAACAGTTATGGGTTGAGGTAATTTCTATTAAACGTATATATACACTTACCTCTCAATATAGAGAGGGGGAGTACCCCGGATAGGCTAGAAGTAAGGCATATGAAATAAACAGATTTCCTGGTGTAAAAGAGTAAATGTGTAGGAGATACCTAAAGTATGTTCTAGGGGTTGGAGCTGACAGGGACTAAGCAGACATCTGGTCTGTGAATTATCACATTTCAAAGGCTAGATAACAATTCGAGGTGTGTGAACAAATTTCAATTAAGATTATTGCAGACTAAAAAAAATCAAATGACTAAAGATATACAGTGTAAACAAGAATATAAAAAGCAACTAAATTCAAAAGTGAGGCAGATAGTCTCTAGAGATGGAAAGAAGACTTTACATTACCCATCCATCTTTATTCAGACACTGGTAGTAGGAAGTCCTGAGGAGTCAGATAACACCCGTGGGGTGTCGCAGGTAGAAAGGGACAATAAACCAAAACATTAATACACTTGTGGAAGAGAGGATAGTTCAAAGGTTGTGGTCCTTGTGCAGTTTAGCAGTAGAAAAAAGCAGAGTGGTGACCGTTAGGTCAGACTTCCTACAGCTGAGATCTTTTGGAGGGTGGTGTTGATGAAGGGGCTTCTCTTGAGGACTGAAAGCTCAGAGCTTGGTGTGGGGGTCGCCAGGAGGCGGCCGTGGCATTGAGTTTCTTTGGATGCTCCTGAAGAGTAGGAGGCTGATTGTTAGGCGGAAGAAGTTTCAGGGACTGTAGGGTCTGAAATCCTTGTTCAAGAGTTGTGATGATGTATGAGGTATCATTGAATTGAAAGAACAAACGAACAGGGAAGCCCCATCTATATTTAATGTTATTATTACGGAGGCATTGGGTAACTTGGTGAAAGAGTCTTCTCCTAGATAGAGTGTGAGCCGAGAGGTCTGGGAAAATCTGTACATCTTGATATGGATCTTTCAGGTTCTTATTCTGGAATGAAGCCCTGAGCACTTTTTCTTTAAATGTGAAGTAATGTAGTCGAACAATTACATCTCTCGCCGCCCCCATGGGGGCATTTCTTGGCCTAAGGGCTCTATGGGCTCTGTCGATAAGGCTCTCCTGGGTGGATACGGAGCCAAGAAGCTCTGTGAAGAGGGCCTGGAGGTGGTTAGGTAAATCCGTAGGGGTAATTTCTTCAGGAATACCTCTGATCCTGAGGTTGTTCCAACGTGATCTATCCTCCTGGTCTGCTAATTTGGTTTCTAGCCCAGATATCATTTCTGCCAGTGATTGGGTATAGCTTAATAGGTTAGAGTGATCGACATGTAAGTCCTCTTGCTTTTTCTCTAGGGATTCCGTTCTCTCCCCTAATAGGGAGATATCTCTCTTCAGTTCAGAAACAGAAGCTTTAAGTTCTTGCTTCAGGGATGTGTAATGTGAGTCCATTTTGTTGGAAAGATCCTTGATGGATTCAAGGATAGACGCGGAGGGATGAGAAACTCTTTCTGCAGAATGGGAAAGAGACCGAGAAGGTCCTTTAGTTGAGGTAATTGAGTCTTTTGAGTCGTCATCAGATAGATCCTGTTCGAATGAGTTCTTATTTGGGAAATGATCCGACAGTGTCCGTTTCGGTATGTCTCCGTGTTTCAATTTCTTCCTCTGTGAGTGGGCCATCTTACTCATGATGGTTTAGAAAAATCGGAAACTTTCTTGAAGATATTGCAGGATCAACTGTGGTGTTGAGGTGTAGAGCAAGGAGAATTTGTCAGGCACCCCCCTGAGAATGGCGCCTAGCCCAACATGGGGTTGCGGCTAGGAAGTTAGAGATTTATTTCGTAACTAGGGGAAAGTTTCTCACAGCTTCTGAGTTGTGTTCACTTTGCAGTCTCTCAGGTCTAACCAATGTTATTCTAGTTGATGTCACCAAATAAAGCGTCTCTCTCCCCCAGGTATTGCTCTCTTCCGAGCGAGTAGGGGAAAAGGAGTTATGGGGTATGACCCGTGGGCACTGTGGGCCGACGGGAAAGGGAGGGGAGAGAGGGCGAATAGATGTTGCAGTGGTTAGTTGCACAGCAGAGACTCAAAAGGTAAAGAGAGATATTGATGAGGTGTTGTACCTAGCAGGTAGGAATAATTTTGTGTAATAAAAAAACCTGGGAGAGTGGAAGTACTGGTTGTCTGGAAAACTGTGTGTCCAGGTTATTGGAGTGGACTGTGCTGAGTGTAGGTAGAGGGGGTAAGTCTCTAAAGGATAATATCACAGCTCAGGTTACAGCCAATGTGGTTTAGTATTCTTGATCTCAGAGATATATTGAGATAGCAGCATCCATTATTTGTAACATCTGTACAGGGTGCAGGGAGAAGGGGAGATAGACAGTAGATATAGGTACCTCTATTGCATGTAGGGTAGCTACTCATATGGAGGGTTTTCTAGATAGGTGCTCCGTTTATTTAGCAGGCAGTAGAGGAATGCCACAAATAAGTACTGAGTGTCAGTGGAGCTTCTAGGAAGTGGGGCCTACTGTAGCTGGCTCAGATAAGTTGAATGTTGCACAGACCATCTCCCCTCGTTTGCAGAGAATGGCAAGTGGGTGAGGTGACTCAGATATTCATAGTTTAGTCAGTGTAATTTGGGCAGCTTAAGTTATCCCTGCTGCCTTATGGTAATCTGTAGAATCTGCTTACCCTGAAAGTCTGTGTGCCGTCTGTCACCAGTGCTGTCTCAGGCAATAGGTGCGTGATGAAGGTTCCGGTAAACAGGCAGTTGAGAATCTGCCTCTGTGAAGGAGCTCTGGGGTGAAAGCCAGTTATGATAAGCAGGCTGTGACCATGCAGACTACCGGTGAGTGTATCAGAGTTGTCTCATGAGCGGTAAGGAGTAGGGCACTCTCCGGTAGGGTCAGGAAGCTGCGCTCTCTCCCGGTGTTACCTACGGGGTAGTAGAGGTAGGCTGTGATTGCAGCGATGATCGGGTTGCTGTGCGGCAGTAAAGGAGACAGCTTAGGGGGTTTGCAGTCTAAGCGCTGACTAGTTCAGCTCGCGGTGCCTGACAGGGAGCGCTGAACCGGAAGTCCATGTTAGTGTAGCTGCGGGTTGTGGCGCAGCAAAGAATCCTTTCAACAAGTTGGTAAAATAACTCTTTGTGAGTGTGGTAATCACTCCTAATAAAGAGAAAAAGATGATCCCAGAAGGGTTAGGGAGATAAAGGATAAAAAATAAAATGAGTAGATTGGGTTTAAATAAAAATAACAAAGATAGGTCTGCAGAGCTCTCTCAATTCGTGACCACTCAGTAGCGTGGCAAACTCCGCCCCCCGAAGATGAGGATTTATTGTGTCAAATTCCTTTTCTTACTGTAGGTGATCAGCTCATAATGAAACCTTTGACACCTAGTGAGTTGCGTGAAATTACTAAAGGAGCGCCCAACCCCCAACAGCACCCATCTACATGCATTCAGTATTTAAAACGCATGTTAGAAGGACAGAACATGACACAGACAGACATACATATTATTATAGATGCACTGTTAGACCATGACACTGAATCAGGATGGGATTGGGACAGAGTTAAAACTATTAGTGAAATTGACACTGATACTTCTACAAGGTATGCATTAAATAGACCAGTAGAAAGAGCAGCTATGTGGGAAGAATTGTCTGAAGAAATGCATAGGGTATGGAAAGATAAGCAAAGTATGTCTATTGCATTAAGTTGCAAGCAAGGTCAAAAAGAAACTTTGGTTGAGTTTGTTAAACGCTTTTATAAGTGCTGGAAGGAAGAGGCTGGAATGGAGTCAGATAATGCAATGGGCTCATTAAAAGTCCAGACTTGCATAAGTAACATGCAGCCTCAACTTTCTTTGTTGGTAAAGCAGCTTGTCTCTGAATGGCCGGAGTTGAAACCCGGTGAATTCTTGAAAATAATTAATGAAAAGGAGGGGGCAGGCTGTTTTGACATAAAGAAACTGGAAGGAAAAAATGTTGCTTTTTATCAAAAGCAAGGATTGCAGCACTGTGACCCATTTCAAGCCAGAGAAAGGAATAATACAGGATGTTATAGAATGTATGGGAGAGGAGGGGGACGTTATAGAGGGAGGGGACGTGTAAGGGGTAATTATCCTTCAAATAGAACACAGTGTTTTAATTGTGGGGAGCAGGGTCACTGGAAAAATGAATGCCCAAATCCACCCAGTAATTCAGGGCCCCCTTGCAGCCCCCGACAATGGAACAGACAGCCTTACATTGCCCCAATGCCTGCACCCACAGATGCACCCAAACATAACACACAGTGGCCATAGGGGTGCCTAGAAGAGGGTAGCACCCCAATTTTTCCTGTGGTGTCCACAACTTATCGCAAGCAACCATATGTGGTCCTAGAGGTGGAGGGTTTATCCCTTCCATTTCTGGTAGACACTGGAGCAACATGCTCTGCTTTATGCTCGGATATGTATGGGGGAACCACTGGGGAAAAGGAGCCTTCTTTAGGGATGAATGGAGTGCTGACTCAGACTCGTATCACACCACTACTTGAAGTTAGGGTACCCAGTACTGGCCAATATATATTTCACCCATTTCGTATAATAACTGGGTGTCCCTTAAACCTTTTGGGATGTGATCTTATGGGTCCCCTGGGGGTAAAAGTAAATGTCACTAAAACGGTGGGTTAGATGTAATCATGGGATCCACTAATTGGAGTTTTTACAACGACTTACTGAGTGAAGTCCCATCTTCAGTGTGGGCCTCCTCTAAGTTAGATGTTGGATTGATTAAATGTACCCCATACAAAGCTAGATTAAAACCTGATGCTACTCCAGTTTACATAAAACAATACCCATTATCAAGGAAAAAATAGAGGGTATTAAACCCATGATAGAAGAGTTCCTTGATAAAGGAGTTCTTTGTCCAGAGGTTTCTCCCTATAATACCCCAATAAACCCAGTCCCAAAGAAAGATAATGAATATAGACTAGTCCAAGATTTAAGGGCCATTAATGACATAGTGGTGCCTATTGCCCCTATTGTCCCTAATGTTACAACCTTACTCACAGCCATTCCACATGATGCTCATATATTTACAGTGATTGATTTAGCTAACGCATTTATTTTGGTCCCATTGGACCCTGAGACACAACTACTTATGGCTTTCAACTATGGGGGGCACCAAATAGCATGGTGTCGTCTTCCTCAAGGCTATGTCTCATCATCGGCGGTATATTCGCTGGTGCTCCAGCGCACTTTGCAGGCATGGACATGCAGCTGGGGTTCAGTCCTCCCCCAGTACGTCGATGACCTGCTGTTGTGTAGTCCAAATCAGGAGGCAAATACAGCAGACACTGTCAGTCTCCTTAAACACCTCACTGCTGAAGGTCATAAAATAGCTAAGCACAAGTTACAAGTAGGAATGAAAGAAGTAGAATACTTGGGTTTTGTACTTTCCTACGGTCACAGGTCTATTAGTTCTAAATGCATACAAGCAATCCAAAGGGTCCCCAAACCTAACACTAGAAAAGACATGCTTACTTTTCTAGGTATGATAAACTATTGCAGACAATGGATTCCTGAGTGTTCCCATCATGATTCCATACTAAGACAAGCCACAAAGAGTGAAAACCCAGAATGTATACAATGGACCACAGCTATGACTAGATCCTACATTGCACTTAAGACCAGTATTATTAGTGCCCCTGCTTTAGGACTACTTGATTATTGTAAACCATTTCATTTGTATGTGAGGGACAATTGTAAAACCATGGCTGCTGTCTGTGCCCAAGAACATGGCGGAGGCAATATGCGCCCCATAGCCTTTTATTCCAAAGTAGTCCCAGTACCGGTACAGGGGATGCCGGCGTGTCTCTGAGCATGGGCGGCATGCGCCATGGCTGTGGAGATGGTTGAAACAATCACGCTAGGTCACCCAGTAGTTCTACACACAAGTCACCAAGTTTTACATCTTGTAAAAAATGTTACCACGCAACATATGACTGCCCAGAGACTCTCTGGTTATGAGTGTATATTGTTAAATAACACTAACCTTACTATTAAATATAGCAATAGCAACTCAGGTCCGGCTCAGATTCTTAATGCACTACTTTTAGGTTCACCAGATCTGACAACTGACCATGACTGTTTAGAGGTAATACATCATATCACAACACCACAAGCTGACTTAATGGACAAACCTTTTGACTATACAGAAAATGTATTTGTTGATGGCTCCTGTTCCAGACCTAGTGATGGGGTTTACAAAACTGGGTATGCTGTCATGCAGTTACCAGACATAGTACTAGATGCAGGACCTATTAATTATCCTTCAGCACAGGCAGCAGAACTAATAGCACTCACAAAAGCATGTGAAATGTTTAAGGATAAATCTGTTAATGTTTACACTGACTCTCGCTATGCTTTTGGGGTTGTGCATGATTTTGGTATGATATGGAAACAACGTGGGTTTGTTTCAGCAGATGGCAAGACCATATCTCATACCAATCTCATTAATGACCTTTTACAGGCAATACAACTCCCAAAAGATATAGTGATCATTCATTGCCATGCACACACACATAGGACTGATCCTATTTATATGGGTAATGCGCTGGTGGATAGAATTTCTAAAGAAGCTGCTTATGCTTCACATACACCTGAACCACCTGTTCCAATGTATGCTGTTTTAGCCCCACCTTCATGTCCCACAGACCACATGCTTCATGAACTTCAGGGACATGCCACCGCAGGTGACATGTCTTTCTGGGAAACTAATGGGTTAACTTTAGATGAAAATGGGTTGTTTTCCAAAAAGGGGAAGGTGGGTATACCAGAGAGTAGCGCATCACTCTTTATAGCACAGGCACATGGTGTAGGACATTTAGGGATAAAGCCAACGAGACACTTGCTAAAGCAATCTTTTTACCTGAATAATATAGATGAACATTGCAAATCATATATTAACAGATGTGTATATTGTTTGCAGGCAAACACAGTAATTCCTTATAAAGCAAAGCATGACCATTTGCCTGCACCTACGGCGCAATTTACACACTTGCAAATTGATTTCACACATATGCCAAAGACTGGCAATAAACAATTTTATTTGCTTGTCATAGTTGATCAATTTTCTAAATGGCCGGAAGCATTTGTTACACAGAGGGAAGATGCAAAAACAGTTGCTAAAATATTAGCCACTGAAATAATACCCAGATTTGGTTGTCCACTCCAGATTAATTCTGATAATGGCCCTGCTTTTATTAGTAAGGTTACAAAAGAATTAGTACAATGGTTATGAATTAATTGGCACTTCCACATCCCATATCATCCTCAAAGCTCAGGAATAGTAAAAAGAATGAATCGTACTATTAAGGAAAAACTTTTAAAGGCAACAGCTGGTACATGGGTTAGATGGCAACAGTATTTACCTGCAATTTTGGCAGAAATTCGTATGACACCAAATCGGACAACTAGGTTGTCCCCATTTGAGTTCCTAATGGGAAGACCATTCCCAACTCCATGGGTAAAAGGTCCGCTTATTATTAAGAATGGTGATTTAGAGTGTATTAAGGAACAATATGTTAAGCAATTGATTGAAAAGTTGAATGGCATCTATGGTGATGTGTCTTCTCATTTACCTCTCCCTGCACAGGAACCAACACATCTTTTCAAGCCTGGAGACTTGGTCTGCATTCGACAGCTGAACAGATGTAAGAAAGGAGGTTTCCCATTCAGTAAACCCGTGACCGTGATAGCTGTAACAAGGACTGCAGTACTGACTGACGACAGGGATATCTGGATACACGCTTCACGTGTCAAACTCTGTCCAAAGAGGGGAGAAGCAGGTGACAAGGTATCGGTCACCTCTCACAAAGACACAGAAGAAGAGTATGCCCAGGACTGGGCACGCCTCATAAAGATACAGACAGCGGACGCTGTGGACAGTACTCCAGACCCCTGCATTCTGCATCCTGATTCATCTACCCCATTGCCAGATCTTTCAACAGTGGTATGCACGTTATGTGTAACAAAGGACAGTGATATTACCCTGAACACCATCACCAGTGTGAACAATATTTCAGCACCCTTTACTCAGCAGTCCTCTAAGCAATTATAATACCTGTGATTTTTTTTGTGATGTTATATTGGTATCAATAATAGGTGATTAGAGGTTGTTATAAGTAAAAACGGGGGAAAGACACAAAATACACCATACATCCATCAACAAATACAGACACGTTTCTATAAAGATTCTAAATTACTTAATGAGCCTTATTCATTGAAAGACATTGCAACACTGCATATTTCTTTCAATGAACTCTGAACCCTCCTTGACCACCATACCTGACGAACTTCCATCCTCTGCATCGACTATTTTGTCTGACGAATCTAGTTTGACAGATTCTACTAACAACCCTCCCGTACTTATAGTTCCTAAACCCCCCCCCCCCCATTAGAGGTTCCAACACAATCTCTAACAACTATTTTAGCCACTACTACAGCATCACTCACAAATCTAATAATAAGTAGGGAAAAGGGGAGGAAAAGGGTATCAGGCTCTGCTATAGAAGAGGTTAGAAGTAAGTTGAGTCTTGGCAGTCACAAGGGTTGTGCTAGAATAAGGGAACTTTTTAACCAGCTCCAATATGATAGTAGCATTTTAAGAGAACAAAAGGACTGGCTTATACACAAGTTGGGACAGGTACAAATCTTTAATAGAGTACTTATACAAAATTTGCAAGCACACTCTTTGATTTGTCCTTTAGTCCAGTGTCCAGAGGTTACTGCTCTCGACTTATCTAGACAGGTTGCCCCTCCACCACCCCCCACCACCTACTACTTCCAGTGCTTCTACATCTCACGGCCATATTGACAATAATACCGTCCAACTAGCTACCACATATTTACCCAATGACCTCTGAACCTTTTGTTGCTTTCTTACACGATAATTTATCGAAGCGGGAACCCAATACAGAAATTGCTCAAACTTCCTTATTATTAAAAAGTAAAAGTAAAATAGAATGGATTGTTACAGATCCTGCTGAAGAGGAGTTTAAACGTAAGATAGGTAGACAAAACAAAACACAATATCAGAGAAGATTTCGTAATAAACTACAGGAGAAGGCTCAACGATTCCATCACACTTGTTTAGTTTTAAAAGCCCAAAGGAAAATCACTAGTTAAGGAGTTGCTGGAACTAACAGAACTTACTAAAACTATTCAGAGTATACTCGAGGAACATTTTTGGATTTGTCCTATAGCTCAGTGCTCAACTAGCTATCAGCACCTGGTAGTACATGATACCCCCGAAGTAACTGAGAATCCTCCTATCCCTATTTCCCTGCATTATGTTAATCTATAGATTATATAGAGAGCAGAGACAGGGGAAAAAAGGGTTAACGCAGTTTTACCACACGTACATTTCTTTGTAGGTATATCAGGGTGGTTTTATAAAATCTAATGAGTCACATCCCACTGAGTGTGCCTACTTACACTTCTCCTCCTTTGATAGAAGAGGAAACGTCCCCACAACCAATACAGGAAGATTCCTTGGCAGGCCCATCTTTCTTACATACACCTTCACCTACTAAGGCTGAAACAGGGTTAGCAGATACTAGTTTTGGGTTGGAGGGATATCAGGAACCGCCTCCCACTCCGCACAAATGTGCTAAGATCCTTGCTGCTATTACTAAACAGCAGAAGGTTAGTCAACGTCAGATTAGGGAGCGTCAGTATAATAGATTATCATCCAGAAGATACAGAGCAAGAATGACAGTAGCACTTACACGGGCCTGGGAAAGACAACAGCGCTTAGAGCAACAGATTAAGGAGTTGTGTGATCAAGTGGCATCTCTGAAACACTTACATGCAGTCGTAGAGAGAGATATAGCACATCACTTAACACACTGTCCCCTAGCCTTGGCGAACATTACTATTTTAGGTTGCAATCAGTTTTGACAGTGATACTGACTCTGAACTTACCAGTTTCTGTTAAGTCTTAAGGATGCCCCCTATTGTAATGATGGACCACCCATGCAAAACGATAATGATAGTGTTCGGCGCTCTTTTGTTTGCTTACATACCAGTCATAATATTCTTCTGTTATGGATACCCTGAGGCTACAGGATATTTTGATCCGCAATGTGAATTTTTGCTAGGTAAAAGAAACATTAGTTACACAAACACAAATACAAAGTTTCATAACGGTTCTGATACTTCATTTACCTTTTATGCTAATACCTCTATTCCCCAAGAGAGAGACAAAAGATCTGCACCATTGCATAGGACTCCAGGTACATTCGTAAATTGTTATGATTTGTTTGCTTGGAATGGTTATGCTTCACATAATTATAGCATAAACTTAGAAGGTATAGATCCAAAAAGGTGTAATACAAAGCAAAGATGTGATGTTTTTATTTTGAAATCTTCATCAAAAAATCTATGTCACAATGTCACTTCAAATGCATTAACATTGAACCCGCATTACGAGACACAACACTGTAGCATGCAGGTTACTTCTTTTACTAATTATACAAGTTATCTTTTATCACATCTTCCTCTCCGGTTTATGGGCATGACAAATGACTTTGTGATTAAAGTGAAGAATCCAAATTCAGATGATGCAACAGAACATAAGATAATACGGTCTTTTTGGTTTTTCCTTAAACAAAATAAACTGTCATCTAATGTAACAATTATACAAGAGGGAGAAAGTCAGACTACAGTGTTAACTTGGCCTCAGAATACATATCTTGTATTTTTAAATACAATGGATATGCGAGGGTACACAACTAATCTTAATGTTTTTGTACAATTCTGTAATGAATATACAGAACCATTATATGCTCATAGGACACCCTATATTCCTGTTGATTGCTGTAGTTCACATCATTGGCATACAGGTACCCATTTCAATTATACATATTTGATGTCAGATGAAAGGGAGACTGATAAAAAGGTTAATTGTACTAATTGGAAATCATGTAGGACTTTAAGTCTTACTTCCACTATTAAGCCCATTTGCAATGACAGGCCTTTAGGACAATTCCTGTTTTTGCCCAATAAAGACTCAAAGAAATGCAATACTCGAGTTACTGCCTATCCCCCAGGCCCCAGACCCACTTATCATTTATCATTCACACCCACTAGACTGTGGCATTGAGAAGTTTAGAGGATTTGAGGGACAGTCAGAACACGCATGATAACATTAAAAATATACTCCGCTCTAACAATTACTTCCTACCATACAAGTTAAAGATAAACCAAGCTCTCAATTATACAGATATAGAATGGAGTACAGGTACTTATATCATATTTACATATATAAGGCCTAGTAATGTGCAAGGGGAGGAGTATCCTTATGCATATTTTTGGAAATTGGCTTATTGTCTGCCTTTTGTTCCCATCAGTACCCATAACTATACCACTATTCCTTTAGCTCACACTTGTGTAAATACTACCACATTTTCAAAAATGGTACACATAACCCTTAACATTTCTACGCCAGATGTCTCTTTATGCCGCCACTCACGCAGGCGTCGTGAATGGTATGACACCTTGCTAAGGGGTACTGGGGCTACACTTGGTGTCCTTAACGGTATAGACAATGAAGTTATCAATAACAAATTATATAGTGCTGGTGCAGACATCGGCTCATCCCTACACTTGATAGGACAATGGGCACCTACAATCTATGAGGCACAGAGGAAAGGCCTAGAGCTTGAGTCAAGTATGTATAGATATTTGAATAACCTTACTGTGGCTGTGGAGAACCTGGTAACAGATAGTGGTAGTTGGAGTCTTTGTGGTTTACGGTATGTATATATGAGTCAACAACGTTTAGATTTGGAAAACAATCTAATGATTCCTAAAACTGATAAATTACGCAACTTATTAACAATAGGAAACAACAATGAAAATGTATGGATACATATTGATACTACTAGTGTTAAGTGTGTAGAATGGGAACATAATGGTAATGTTTCCAAACACTCTTGCCTAGTGTCAATCACTGCCTACACAGCTGATATTGTTAAGGTAGCTTGCAAATTTTTCACACTACCACACCCAGTTTTTAATTTATTGCATTCTAATTGGACATGGTGGAAACCTACATATCATGGGAAATATATATTTCCTCATGACACCACCACATCTTCACTTGAACATTGTGATCAGACTGATCATGGATTGGCATGTCATCACGCCTCTCCAAATTTTGAACCATGTTTATTGGCATCTGAGATTAATTTATGCACATGGCAGGTATATCCTGGAAATTTCTCAATCATGATAGAAATAGCACCTCAAATTGTATGCATGTCTACTAGTTTGCCAGTTAACATTCCTATGGTTGACAGTCAGCTACCATTCTCTGGATGTGTATTTAATATTAGTTTTTTACTTGGAAAGGTAATAGCTATTTATTACACCCTGTACTGAATATTTACAAACATGCATTCTTTGTGCCACATGACCTACCTATTTCTTCATACCAGTTACCCTCCACTACCATTCTACAATTAATGCTGGGGCAGAAAGAATTGTTCAAAGCATTGCAACAACATGAAAAAGCTATTTCTCACGGGGAAATACAAACACATTTTGTTAAAAACAAGTTGTTATCTGTATCTTCAAAAATACAAAATGATCCTACACATCATTGGTATGATGCGTTGACCGGCTGGTCTACAATGGGTAATCAGATATTACGAATGTCATTCTACCCACTCATCATCATTGCATGTATATTAATACTGTTAACAATATGGAATCTTTACCTCACTTGCACTCTTCGCAAAAGAATTAAGGCCACTATTGAGAGGCATGCTGAACATGAATATGAGAATTTGTTAAGAGGCATACCTTCCACATATGAAATGCGCAATGATACATATGAGATCCCCAACATTTTAAACACTCAGGTATAATGCTGATTGTTGTGATCACTTTGTGATCAAAGAGGGGAATGTAGATATATATATATATATTCCATAGGCCTTATAAATGTGCCTTATTACTATATTACTATATCACTGTATGCTATTATGGGGTTAATATTTTTACAGACTCCAAAATGTATTATTTTTCATTTATACTGTAATTTCCCAATATCATAAACTTCTGTATTTGCTTTGCATATGTATTGCTACATAATTTGTTCTACTAACAACCACATTGCTACTAATATGGCAGGGGTGATGGGCATAAGAATTACTGCTGACAATACATTATAAAGAAATGTTATACACCCATATATGGCAAAGTCACTTCTGCTTTCTGTAAAACTGAAAAAGATTATAACTGTTTGCATCTGCTCTGAATAAATTAGTATTGCCTGTCAGTTACTTGGTGATACTCCAGAAATTCGGTGGAAATTGGTATCAGCTACTTTCAGTCAGGGAGTCACTCCGGCCGGAGTCTAAATATAGTTACCCCAACAATTTCTATGGGTGAATAAAAGTTATGTTTACACCTAACACCCTAACATGTACCCCGAGTCTAAACACCCCTAATCTGCCGCCCTGACATCGCCGCCACCTAAATAAAATATATTAACTCCTATCCCGCCGCTCCCCGACATCGCCGCAACCTACATAATGTTATTAACCCCTATCCCTCCGCTCCCAGACCCCGCCGCCACCTACCCCTATCCCGCCGCTCCCAGGGCCCACAGCAACTAAATAAAGTTATTAACCCCTAAACCCCTGGCCTCCCACATCACTACCACTTACTAAACCTATTAAACCCTAAACCTAAACTAAATTAAAACTTACCTTTAGAATTAAATTAAACTATATTAAAATATTAATTAATCTACCCTAACTATTATACTAAAATTATATTAAACTATATTAAACTAATAATTAACCTACCCTAACTATTATACTAAAATTACATTAAACTACAAATTAAATTAACTATATTATATAGTTAAAAATCTAACCCTACTCAAATAATTTAAAACTACTATTAAAAATTACAAAGTTACAAAAAACTAACAACTAAGTTTCACAAAATAACAAACACTGTTACAAAAAAAAATAAACACTAAGTTACACAAAATAAAAAAGAAATGATCAAATATTTAAACTAATTACACCTAATCTAAGGGCCCTATGAAAATAAAAAAGCCCCTCCAAAATAAAAAAAACCCTAGCCTACAATAAACTACCAATGGCCCTTAAAAGGGCCTTTTGCGGGGCATTGCCCCAAAGAAATCATCTCTTTTACGAGTAAAAAAAATACAAACAACCCCCCAACAGTAAAACCCACCACCCACACAACCAAACCCCCCAAATAAAAACCTAATCTAAAAAACCTAAGCTCCCCATTGCCCTGAAAAGGGCATTTGGATGGGCATTGCCAATAAAAGGGCATTTAGCTCTTTTTCCTTGCCAAAACCCATAATTTAAAATTAAAACCCACCCAATAAACCCTTAAAAAACCTAACACTAACCCCCAAAAATCCACTTACAGTTTCTGAAGACCCAATATCCATCCTCAGCGAAGCCGGTAGAAGACTTCATCCAAGCGGGCCGAAGTCTTCATCCAGACGGCATCTTCTATCTTCATCCATCCGGCGCGGAGCGGCTCCATCTTCAAGACATCCTGCGCGGAGCATCCTCTTCTTCCGACATCTTCTTTACATTGAGATTTCCCTTTAAATGACGTCATCCAAGATGGCGTCCTTTACATTCCGATTGGCTGGCTGATTGGAATAGCCAATAGAATGTGAGCTCAATCCTATTGGCTGATTGGATCAGCCAATAGGATGTAAGCTCATTCCTATTGGCTGATTGCAACAGTCAATAGGATTTTTTCAACCTTAATTCCTATTGGCTGATAGAATTCTATCAGCCAATCAGAATGTAAGGGACGCCATCTTGGATGACATCATTTAAAGGGAAACCTCATTGTAAAGAAGACGTCGAAATAAGAAGATGCTCCTCCCCGGATGTCTTGAAGATGGAGCCGCTCCGCGCCGGATGGATGAAGATAGAAGATGCCATCTGGATGAATACTTCTGCCTGCTTGGATGAAGACTTTGGCCTGCTTGGATGAAGACTTCTGCCGGCTTTGCTGAGGACTTCTGCCGCTTCGTTGAGGATAGATGTCGGGTCTGTAAGTGGATCTTCGGGGGTTAGTGTTAGGTTTTTTAAGGGTTTATTGGGTGGGTTTTAATTTTAGATTAGGGGTTTGGGCACGGAAAAAGAGCTAAATGCCCTTTTAAGGGCAATGCCCATACAAATGCCCTTTTCAGGGCAATGGTGAGCTTAGGTTTTTTAGATTAGGTTTTTATTTGGAGAGTTTGGTTGTGTGGGTGGTGCGTTTTACTGTTGGGGGTATTTGTATTTTTATTTACAGGTAAAAGAGCTGATTTCTTTGGGGAAATGCCCTGCAAAAGGCCCTTTTAAGGGCCATTGGTAGTTTATTGTAGGCTAGGTTTTTTTTTTTATTTTGGAGGGGCTTTTTTATTTTCATAGGGCTCTTAGATTAAGTGTAATTAGTTTAAATATTTGATCATTTCTTTTTTATTTTGTGTAACTTAGTGTTTGTTATTTTGTGTAACTTAGTTGTTAGTTTTTTTAACTTTGTAATTTTTAATAGTAGATTTAAATTATTTGAGTAGGGTTAGGTTTTTAACTATATAATATAGTTAATTTAATTTGTAGTTTAATGTAATTTTAGTATAACAGTTAGGGTAGGTTAATTATTAGTTTAATATAGTTTAATGTAATTTAAGTATAATAGTTAGGGTAGGTTAATTAATAGTTTAATATAGTTTATTGCCATTTTAGTATAATAGTTAGGGTAGGTTAATTAATAGTTTAATATAGTTTAATTTAAATCTAAAGGAAAGTTTACATTTATTATAAGATAGGGATGAGTTAATATTTAATGTAAAGTTAAGGGGTTGTTAGGTTTAGGGGTTAATAGGTTAATATAGTTTATAGCGATGTGGGGGGCTGGCAGTTTAGGGGTTAATAGGTTTAGTAAGTGGTAGTGATGTGGATGGCCAGGGGTTTAGGGGTTAATACATTTATTTAGTTGCGGAGCGGCGGTTTAGGGTTAAATAACTTTATTTAATTGCGGTGGGCTCGGGGAGCAGCGGCAAAGGGGTTAATAACTTTATTAAAGTTGCGGCGGTGTCGGGAAGCGGTTAATAACTTTATTAGAGTTGTGGTGGGCTCCGGGAGTGGATAGGGGTAAATAACTTTATTTATTTGCGGCGGGGTCGGAGAGCGGCGGGATAGGGGTTAAACATTTTAGTATAGTGGCAGTGTTTAGTGACAGGATATAAATAAAGCTGGGAAAAAGCCAAATAGCAGCGAGATCGATGACTGTTAGTTAACAACAGTCCACTGCTCATCGCCCCATATTTGGTGCGCAGCTTTTTGACAGCTTTTTTTAAAAATATGGAGAGCGCATTAAGGTCCGCGGCCGCGATGTTAGGCGATGTCAGGCGAGCGTATTGGTGCCGTCGAATGCAGCATAGTTGACGGCTTGATAAGTAGGCCTCTATGTATATACTTACACATTTTTAAGAATTATTTTTTGGAATTAACTAATTGAATGACAGAACTGAGAGAATACTTCCAAATGACAGATGAAGGGTGAGTGCCAACGTTTGAGCTGGAAACAGAGAGGCTGTCAGGGTGCCAGGAATCAGACTGAGACGAGAAGTGCAAAAATAATCACACCTTTATTTATAGCAAAAAATAATAAAGTCCACAAGTCAAATAACAAGCCAGGAATCAAAACCAGAGCTGGTAGTCAGACGAGCCAAGTCAGGAGCCAAAGCGAATAGTCAGACGAGCCGGAATCAGGAACAAGGAAAACAGCAAAGGAGATAACATAACCTAGGAAGGTTACTTGAGTCTGATGAAACTCACATTTCTCGAGTTTACAAAACAGGCCGTTCTCACGTAGTCTCTGAAGAACCCATGTAACATCAGAACGATGAGCCTCAAGTGTGGGTGAGTGTATGAGGATATCGTCTAAGTACACCACAACACACTGTTGCATCATATCTCGTAGGATATCATTAATAAATTCCTGAAAAACAGCAGGAGCATTACATAGGCCAAAGGGCATTACAAGATACTCATAATGCCCACTCCTGGTGTTAAATTCTGTTTTCCATTTGTGGCCCTCCTTAATCCTAACGAGATTGTACGCTCCTCTCAAATCAAGTTTAGTAAAGACCGTAGCTCCCTTGAGGCGGTCAAAGAGTTCCGTAATAAGCGGAATAGGGTAAGCATTTTTAATGGTAAGATGATTAAGACCCCTATAATCGATACATGTTCTTAACTCGCCACCCTTTTTCTTCACAAAGAAGAAGGCAGCCCCTGCAGGAGAGCAGGATTTGCGGATGATCCCCCGCGACAGAGCATCAGCAACATACTCCTTCATAGCACAATTCTCTGCAACAGACAGAGGGTACACCCGGCCCCGAGGAGGAATGGCTCCGGGTTGCAGGTCTATGGCACAATTGTAAGACCGGTGAGGAGGCAACGTACCGGCACGCACCTTGTCAAACACGTCTAGGAACTCTCGGTACTCCTCTGGCAATTGAGAAACCTAAGAAGTGCACAAGACTTTAACTGGTTTCCGAAGACAAGTGGAAATACATTGCGGGGACCACGACGAAATTTCGGACCTGCGCCAGTCGAGACTGGGAATGTGCTTTTGGAGCCAGAGATAACCCAGAACAACCGGAAAATGTGGAGAGTTTATCACCTGGAACTGGAGGGTTTCAAAATGGAGAGCCCCAACAGCCATGGACAACGGAGCAGTTTTGTGAGTAACGAGTGCGGGCTGAAGGGGCCTGCCATCAATGGCCTCAATAGCAAGCGGAATGGACCGAGGCAAAACAGGAATGGAGTGCTTTGATACAAAAGCACTGTCAATGAAATAGCCCGCAGCACCGGAGTCAACAAGAGCCTGGGTGACTATGGAGGAGTCCACCCAGGAAAGGACAACCGTGACCAAAGGTTTCTCCTTAAGCAGTTCCGGGGACGAGGATAAACCACCCAAGGTCTGCCCCCGACAGGACCTTAGGTGTGAGCGTTTCCCGGCCATGTAGGACAAGACTTCAAAAGGTGGCCCTGTAACCCACAATAGAGACAGAGCCCCTCCCTCCTCCTAAAGGCCCTCTCTGCTACGGAGAGACGCGTGAATCCCAGCTGCATCGGCTCAGCAGTACCTGGTGACTCAGGACCAGGAGGCATGGGAGGAGAGGGAGGCATGGGTGGGAACGAACACGTAGGAGACAACGGAACATGAGGCTTCCGCAAGCGCTCCTTGAAAGAGGGCCTCTCTCTGAGTCTGATGTCAATTAGGATCAAAAAAGACACCAATGCCTCGAGATCCTCTGGTAAATCTCTGGCAGCAACTTGAAAGAAGGCGGCAACAAGGGCTTCATTGTTCCAAACTACCTCTGCGGCAAGCGTATGGAACTCAATAGCATACTGAGCAACAGATCTTGTACCTTGCTGAATGGACATGAGTCGTTTAGCAGCAGAGGAGGAGCGAGCCGGAACATCAAATACCCTTCGAAAGGAGGCCACAAATTCAGGGTAATTTGAAATCACGGGTTTATTAGTCTCCCTCAAGGGATTAGCCCAGGCAAGAGCTGTGTCAGAGAGTAACGAGATGAGAAATCTCACCTTAGCTCTGTCAGAGGGAAACGCCTGAGGTAACATCTCAAAGTAAATGCCCACCTGGTTCAAAAACCCTCTGCACTGAATAGGATCGCCTCCATATCGCTGAGGTAGAGGTGCAGAACCGGACATGCTCCTGGTAGGCATAGGTGCATCAGCGTAAACAGGAGCAGCCATAACGTGCGGGACACTTTGGTTCAAATGTGCAGTGCGAGTCAGCAGAGTTTGCAGGGCTAGTGCAAATTGATCCAAGCGGTGATCCTGTACATCCATCCTGGAAATGATGGCAGGTAAAGGTGGATTATTAGCACCATCAGGATTCATGGCCTGCATAATGTCAGGTTGCCAGGAATCAGACTGAGACGAGAAGTGCAAAAATAATCACACCTTTATTTATAGCAAAAAATAATAAAAAGTCCACAAATCAAATAACAAGCCAGGAATCAAAACCAGAGCTCTTAGTCAGACGAGCCGAGTCAGGAGCCAAAGCGAATAGTCAGACGAGCCGGAATCAGGAACAAGGAAAACAGCAGAGTCAGGAACAAGCCAGGGATCAGGAACCAGGAAGGACGTCAGGCAGCCAGGTAATACACAGGAACTCTCACAAACATGTCTGAGACAACGCAAAGGCAAAGCATACTGAACAGAGGCCCTTTAAATAATAAGTGATGACATCACAATTCTGAGACTGCATCCTGTCTCACATGGAAGATGCACACCAGTCTGGCCATAAAAGGAAGTGCAGTAATCGAGCAGCATCCCCCACAATGCACCATAGTCAGGAAGAGAGGTGAGTAAAATGGCTGCCAGAAGCACATGGCAAACACAACAGGGAAAAAACCCTGACAGATGCAGAAAGTGGGAAAAAAAAGAATAATACTTAAAAGGACCACAAGACTTCCAAGTTACCACCCCAGTTAGCAATTATTCAAAACTACTTATGATCATGGACAGACATCGGAGTTATAAGTTAAGTTTATATCAGAAAGCTCTCAATATGGATGTGAGCTAACCACAACTGATATTTCTGGCAGTTACTATAATATTGATGGGATATGGCTGATCTGCCGGATGGCAATTACTGGAATTCAGGTAGAATAAAATTATTAGAATGAAAAATAATTAATATTTAATAAAAAAAAGAAGATGGAGGGGAGGAAGACAAACAGTGATGTAAGTCCATCTGAAGGAATTAGGAAAACTACTACAAAGACAGGTAAATGGAAGAAAATAAATTAAATATGAGAGATTTTTTATATATATACTTTAATTCCATTATTTCAAGCCAAGACTATACCAACCTCTGCTGGCTTTAGAATGGAAGCATCTTCCTCTGAGCAGCGCATCAGTTGAGAGGAGTTAAAAATACAATCTAGCTATGCAGTTCTACGCAACGTGCATACGGAGATTGTAATTTAACTCCTCCGTCGGTTTTCACTGATGTCCAGCCAGGCCCTTTAGGGAGTTGCGTAACTGGGGTGACACCATCAGAGGAGATTAATTCCTGCTTGATGGTGTCAAGGACCACCAACATCTTCTCGTCGACCACCAGTGGTCCACAGACCGCTAGTTGGCGACCTCTGCTATAGACCTTCTTGTATGACAAAACAATTTACAGGTGTCAACTGAAACTCAACCCCTTTTGTTACAACAGAATAGTGAAACTAGGGCATTAATAATACACCTACAGTAGCTGGAGGATTGTGGGTATATTGCACACATGTATACAATGTTTTATTTATATGTATTTTATGGTATAATGCTTTAATATGTATTTTTAGTCTTGTGATATTAAAAATCATGTTTTTTTCTTTTTTTTTTTCTTTTTGTAGGAAGAATATTTTGTGTTCGGGATATTAATATTTCATATTATTTATTAAATATGTATTAACAACATGTTACATTGCAATTGCAATATTATAACACATTCAGAACAGTGGGTACTTATACTGGAAATAAAAATACAATACAGGCGTACCTTGGAGATAATGCGGGTTTGGTTCAAGACCACCGCAATAAGCGAATATATTAATAAAGTGAGTCACACTAATTGTTTTGTTTCCAAGGGAATATACAAGTTATATTTATACTATACTGTAGTCTATTAAGTGTGCAATAGCATTATGTATACAAAAAACAATGTAGATTACCTTAATTAAAAATACTTTATTGCTAAAAAAAGCTAATCATCATCTAATCCAGTATTTCCCAAACGCGGTCCTCACATACCCCCAACAGCCATGTTTTCATTATAGCTGAACTAAAGCATTGGTGAAATAATCAGCTGATCAGTAACCATGGTTACTTACCTGCTCTCACCCATCACCTGATTATTTTACCTGTGCTTTAGTTCAGCTATAATGAAAACATGGCATGTTGGGGGGTACAGTGAGCTAAACCTTCAGTCATAATCTTTTTGCTCATGGTGTGTATATATAGGTGTGTATATATGTGTATACATGTTTATTTATGTGTTTATACTGTATGTGCATTTAAGTTGGAAAAATGGTGCCAATTGACTTGCTCAACACAAGGTTGCCAAAGACCTTGAATTCGTTTAAACAGCATCTGCAAAGTGCAATAAAACGAGGTATGCCTGTATTAAAAAATTTTTTAAAAAAAATTGAATTCCAAGAAAATATGTTTTACACAGTGAAAAATTTAAAAAATGCACTTTTGTAAAAACTAGAATGCCGCGGCTACTGTCTTCTATGAAATATTAATATCCTGAACATGAAATCTTCTTCCTAAAAAAATAGGAAAAAAACACCAAAAGCAAAAAACATGATCTTTAACATCACAAGATTTTAAATAGATATCATGGCATTATACAATAAATTACAGATAATTAAAATATTGTATGCACATGTATAATATACCCACATCCACACAACTCCTATAAATGTAATAGTAAGTATTTTTGTTTTGTTTATTTTTTAACACACAAACACTAATGACAGTAAATTAAAGAAAACACCAGTAATAAATTTGACAGTTTTCCTTGTATGGTAGAGAAAGGAAACAGCAGTGCAAAGTTCATTGTCTCCTAAGGGAGCACAAATAAGCAACTAGTCCACAGAAACTTGTACTAGTGAATATAGGTTACATTGGTATGAAAAACATCAATAGACTAATATTAATATACAACAAACAAATGCAGGTTTCATTGAATATTTGGATATGTTCTTATTATAAGGCTCTTTGAGACTGGGGAAGGGCAAAAAAAGGGGGGGGGGGAGTGGATTGCATCATGCTATTCTATAATATGGATGCAGAGTGAGAGATTCCGGAAAACCAAAAAGGATAAAATGGTTAAAGGGACATTAAACCCACATTTTTTCTTTCATGATTCAGATAGAAAATACAATTTTAAAAAACATTCCAATTTACTTCTATTATCTAATTTGCTTCATTCTTTAGATATCCTTTGTTGAAGAAATAGCAATGCACATGGGCGAGACATCTATGTGCAACCACCAATCAGCAGCTACTGAGCCTATCTAGATATGCTTTTCAGCAAAGGTTATCAAGATAATAAACCAAATTAGATAATAGAACTACATTAGAAAGTATCTTACAATTGCATGTTCTTTCTAAATCATTAAATAAAACATTTGGGTTTAATGTCCCTTTAAACGTGTGTTTCAATAGTTGAGATGCTAATGGGATCGGGGTAGTGACTCCCAATAAAATTTAATATCAGCAAAATGGGCGAGTATGTTTCGGCTGTAATATCCAAAGAGTAGAAGGCTATCTGTTTTTTAGTTCCCATATTGGAGTTTTTTGTTCTTTATTAAAGGGACACTGAACCCAGTTTTTTTCTTTCGTGATTCAGATAGAGCATGCAATTTTAAGCAACTTTCTAATTTCCTCCTATTATCAATTTTTCTTCGTTCTCTTGCTATCTTTATTTGAAAAAGAAGCATCAAAGTTCTTTTTGGTTCAGACCTCTGGACAGCACTTTTTTATTGGTGGATAAATGTATCCACCAATCAGCAAGGACAACCCAGGTTGTTCACCAAAAATGGGCCGGCATCTAAACTTACATTTTTGCATTTCAAATAAAGATACCAAGAGAACGAAGAAAATTTGATAATAGGAGTAAATTAGAAAGTTGCTTAAAATGTCATGCTCTATCTGAATCACGAAATACAAAATTTGGGTTCAGTGTCCCTTTAACAATAGAGATCACAGACATAACTTATATATAGGCATTCCGGGGGACTTTCATGAGCGTTCCATGGGAGTAATCTGTATTTAAATGGTGAAACATTGCTGTGAGTTTTTAATTTTAAAAGCACTGTACTCTGATTATGAAGCTGTATCAGTCTATTATTAACCAATAATATTCAGAAGTTTAATAGTTAATGTGGTAGGGAATTCAGTAAATGTATATATAAAATATACAAATATCGATTTGAATTTTTCTATTTTGAATATTGCATAATTTGAATATTACATTTAAAAAGAGCTTTAGAAATACTATTACACATATATCAATGCAAATTTTTCTAATTCAAATATTATACAATTCTAATTATGTAGTATTTAAAATAGAAAGATTCAAATTGAATATTACATTTAAAGATAGCATTAGAAATACTATTACATTAAATTAACATTACAATGTTGTACAAACATTCTAAATTTGAAACAAACAAATGTGTTAAAATTGGTTTAATTTTTGAATGTTGCAAAACATTCACATATCCCTAGTAGCCATTTGTGCTTGTTGGATTACCCTTATTTTTATTTGTGTCAAGTACATGTTTAATATTATTGTTTTAACTTTAATCGATTGAGCAGGTAGCATTTGTATGTGTTTGAGATGTTTCTTCTTAACATCTTACAATATGGCAGTGGTTAAGTCAATGCATTCTGCTAATGCGCATAGCCAGCATTAAATGGCTATGGAATTTGTTCATTAAAAAATGCCACATGTAAAAATGCAATTAAAGGGACATGAAACCCAATTTTGTTCTTTCATGGTTTAGAAAGAGTATGTAATTTTAAAGAACTTTCTAATTTACCTCTATTATCAAATTTGTGTCATTCTCTTGATATCCTTTGCTGAAAAACATATTTAGATAGACTCAGTAGCTGCTGATTGGTGGCTGCACATTGATACCTGATGTGATTGGCTCACCCATGTGCAGTGTAATATCTTTAACAATGGATATCTAAAGAATGAAGCAAATTAGCTAATAGAAGTAAATATTAATGTTGTTTGAAATTGTATTCTCTATCTGAATCATTGAAGAAAAATGTTGGGTTAGTGTACCTTTAGAAGGACATTATACACTAGATTTTTCTTTGCATAACTGTTTTGTAGATGATCCATTTAGATAGCCCATACAGTTTTTTTTTTTTTTTGTTTTTTTAAATGGATAACTTTGCTTATTTTTAAATAACGTTGCTCTGATTTTCAGACTACTAAACAAGTCTCAAAGTTTTAGGAGAATACCGTTATACACCTACTCCAGCTTGCTCCTGTTTGTGTAAAGGGTCTTTTCATATGCAAAGGAGGGGGGTGTCTTATATTTCCCACTTGCAGTGGGTGTTCCAGTAACCTTTTAAACACAGCTAAACTAGAAGCTTCTAAGTAAGTTTTAAACAGTTTTTTACTGGATTTTTATATCAGTATCTGTGCATATTATTCTTTATAGTATTGTCTATTACATGCAGTTATATGGAAATTGGTGTATACTGTCCTTTAATTATCAAGAATTGTGGCACATGTTAATTATAGGGCCACATTTCACTTAAACACTAATAAAAACAATATAAATGGCTGATACTGATTGTGTTGACATCGAAATGTTTTATCAGAAGTCGTACATTATCTAACGATAGATTGAAATTAAAGCCATAATTGAGAAAAAAAAAATATGCTTTATAATTTTCCTGGTTTAAATATAGAAATAATATAAATTATTTATACAATACATATTTATTTACATACACCTAGATTACGAGTTTTGCGCTAAACAGGGTGTGAAACTAATGCCAAAAAAGTTGCATTATTTCAGCCTCCATAGCGCTGCCATTACGAGTTACTGAAAAGCCTCCTTGTGCGTGCAATATGGTGGCATTAAGATCCATACCGCACAAAAGCCAAGGGCTGCTTTGACGTGCTCGTGCATGCCTTCCCCCATAGACATCAATGGGGAGAAAATGTTAGAAAAAAACACCTCAAATGTGGAATGAAAAATCTCCATAACGCAACCCTATTGATGTCTAAGGGGAAAAAAAATTACGTTTAAACCTAACACCCAAACATAAACCCCAATTCTAAACACCCCTAATCCGCCGTCGCCGACAGTAATAAAAGTTATTAACCCCTATTCTGCCTCTCCCCAATATCGCCAACACTATAATAAAATTATTAACCCCTATTCCGCCGCTGCCCGACATCGCTGCCACTAAATAAACCTATTAAACCCTAAACCTCTGGCCCCCCACATCGCCGCAACTAAATAAACCTATTAACCCCTAAACCTCCAGCCTCCCACATCGCAAAACACAAAATTAAACTATTAACCCCTAATTCTAACACCCTAGCATAATAACCCAAGTATAAACACCCCTAATCTGCTGCCCCCGACATAGCCGACACCTAAATAAAGTTATTAACCCCTAATCTGCCGCTCCCGACATCGCCAACACTAATAAAAGTTATTAACCCCTATTCCACTGCTCCCCGACATCACCGCCACTATAATAAAGTTATTAACTCCTATTCCACTGCTCCCCAACATCTCCAAAACTATAATAAAGTTATTAACCCCTAAACCTCCAGCCCCTAACACCCCCCTAACTTTAAATTAAAATTACAATATAACTATATTTAAATAAATAAAAACTTACCTGTGAAATAAAAATAAACTTAACATTAAACTATAAATTAACCTAACCTTACAAAAAAAAATTAAAAAATCTAAAATTACAAAAAATAATAAAGACTAAATTACAAAAAAATAAAAAACACTAAGCTTACAAAACATAATAAACAAAATGATCTAAATAAAAATAATTACACCTTATCTAATAGCCCTATAAAAATAAAAAAGCCCCCCCAAAATAAAAACATCCCCTAGCCTACAATATACTACCAATAGCCATTAAAAGGGCCTTTTGTAGGGCATTGCCCTAAGTTACACAGCTCTTTTACCTGTAAAAAAATACAAAATCCCCCCAACAGTGCCGGCGGTTTAGGGGTTAATAGGTTTATTTAGGTAATGGCGATGTCGGGGAGCGGTGGTTTAGGGGTTAAAATATTTAAATAGTGTTGGTGATGTGGGTGGGCAGTAGATTAGGGGTTAATAACTTTATTTAATAGCTGCGATGTGGGCGGCCGATCAGGGGTTAATAGGTTTAATATAGTGTTTGCGATGTGGGAAAGTGGCGGTTTAGGGGTTAATTGGTAGTTTATGGGTGTTAGTATACTTTGTGACACTTAAGTTCGGAGTTTTGTGAAACATTTTTGTGGCGCAAAACTCATAACTACTGCTCTCAGATTGCGGTATGGATTGTGTCGGTATAGGCTGTATCAAAGCTTTTTAGCCTCACCGCACAACCTGTAATACCGGCGCTATAGAAATCCCACGCAAAAAACCTTCAATTTTTTGAGTGCGCAACCGACGTTGTGTTACAGGCTAAAATGCTTGCGGTATAGCTATACCGACACAACTCGCAATAGCTGTGTTACTGCTTTTACGCTGAAATAGCCATTTTTTTGCGTTTAAAGCCGTAACGCAAAACTCGTAATCTAGGTGTTTGTCTCCAATATGCACAGGTGGATATGTCATAAAAATATGTATTCGATCTTTGCTTATCAAAGAGCAATGTTTATTCCGGCAAAAAAAAAATCTAAATGCAAAATGTTTCAAACAATCTGTTTTTCTCCTGATATTTGTGAGAATCTGTGGGAAACTATTTTGACATCTTGAATTATAATAATGCTTCAATTGTATCTCAACCATCTGCTTCTGGGCTGCATCTAGCACAAATATAACTTTTTTTTTGTGGATCTATGCCAGAAAACTGACATTTTATTAATACAAAGTGAAGATATCTTGATTGTGTTTCTATTTCATAACATTTTTAATTGAGTGTGGACTACTAAAGCATGCACTTTTAAATGTTACACACATAGATAATTATACAAAAGATTTGATTTAAAACATTAAAACACGTCCTATTTATAAAATGCAATTAGGCAAATGCAACAACTGATATATTAGAGTCTCAAATAAATTCAGAATTATGGGTATTCTTGAATTCCCAGTCCTGTCGTTGTTATAAAATAAATAAATTACTAAGTACTGTTGGAAATTATGTCCAGTGACAGAGAAAAAATAAAATTGCAATCCAGTTAATTCAACTGGAATGTTCCCTTGATGGCAAGAAAAGCATCTAGGGGGTTATATTTAGTGATGGTAGAGAGTGTCTCGGGAATATACTGAATGTGTATAATTAGCATATATACTGTGTTTGTATATACAGTATATATATAATTAGCATATATACTGTGTTTGTGTGTATATATATATAATTAGCATATATACTGTGTTTGTATATATATATATATATAATTAGCATATATACTGTGTTTGTGTATATATATATATATATATATATATATATATATATATATATATGTGTGTGTATATATTTATATATATATATATATATATATATATATATATATATATAAAAATATATATATATATATATATATATATATATATATGTGTGTGTGTGTATATATTTATATATATATATATATATATATATATATATATATATATATATATAAAATTAGCAAATTAGAAAACATCTGTCAATGTTTGCTCAGTGCTTTTTGATATTAAAAATTATAGGTCATAGGCTTTCCAGAGATTTTATACCCTCATCATTATGTGTTTAAACCTTCTCTTTGCAATTTAATTTTGTCAAAATATGGTTCAATGTTATATTAATAGTCCCAGCATGCCATGTGAACAGGACATGCTATGGATGTCTACAAAGAATGTTTGAGAGCTGAAAATACCATTAAACATCTCCTCTAGAGTCTCCTATAATTGACAGCAAAAACTGAGCCCCATGGAATTAAATACACACACACAAAAAAAAAAACAGTTAATGGGACTTGAAACCTAACATATTCCCTTCATAATTCAAATAGATCATACAATATTAAACAATTTTCCAAACTACTTTTATTATCTAATTTGCTTAGTTCCCTAAGTATCCTGTGTTGAAAAGCATACCTAGGTAGGCTCAGAAGCTTTGGAGCTAGAAGCTGATTGGTGAATGCACATATATGCCTCTTGTGATTGGCTTTATCAATGTGTTCATTTAGCTCACAGTTGTGCATTGCGTCTCCTTCAACAAAGGATACCAAAAGAATGAAGCAAAGTTTATAATAGAAGTAAATTGGAAATTTGTTTAAAAATATATGTTCTATCTGAATCATGAAATAAATATTATGGGTTTTTACCCTTTCACTGCTGGGCTATTTTCACACATCTGTGCTAGAAGTGTTTTTGTTGTTTAGACCTCATTGTATTTACACATACATTTTAACTTTTTTACTGTGAGGTACCCACTGAAATTATACTTCTTTTTTAGAAAATAACTTGTTTGGAGAAATATAATATGATGAGAAAATTCCACCATATTAAATGCAAAAAAACCTTAGAGCAAGATTACAAGTTGTGCGGTATAACCGCAGCGTACACACCGAGCAAAATGGGTCTGTACCGCTATTTCTATACCGCAGCCATTACAAGTTACAAAAAAACTTTCTTTTGTTGTGCGGTATGGTGCGGTAAGTTCCATACCACACAAAAACCAAGTCCTGACTTGATGCGCTCGTGCACATATCCCCCCATACATAAATGGAGTAAAAGTGTTAGAAAAAAACCCTGACACCTGCGATTGCGGAATGGCAATCGCAATACCGCCTTCTCCATTGATGTCTATGGAGAAAAGAAAGTTTATTATAAATCTAACACCATAACATAAACCCCTAGTCTAAATACCGCTAATCCACCGCCCCCCGACATCGCCAACACTAACTAAAGATATTAACCCCTAATCCACTGCCCCCGACATCGCCAACACTGCAAAAAACCTATTAACCCCTAATCTGCCACCCATCCACATCACTAACATCTAAATAACCCCTTATCTCCCCACATCTCAAATACTAAACTAAATCTATTAACCCCTAGACCGCGTAACACCCACATCGTGACTAGCTAAATTAAACTATTAACCCGTAAACCTAACACCCCTAACTTTAAATTAAACTTAAATATAACTACCTTAAAATAATTAAAAACTTACCTGTGAAATAAATAAAACTAAGCTTAGCTAAACACTAACCCCCGAAATAGGTACTCACCATTCCTGAAGTCCGGCGGTGAAGTTCTTCTTCCAGGCGGCTACATCTTCAATCTTCACAGAGCCATTTTACATCTTCAGAGGGGTTGCAGAGCTGATGCGGAGCGGATCGGCAACAGCTCTGACATCTGATGTGGAGCCTCCTCTTCATGCGATCGTCCGAGAGCTGCTTAATTCCTATTGGCTGATTTAAACAGCCAATAGGATTTAAGTAGCTCTCATCCTATTGGCTAATTTGAAATCTTCAGCCAATAGGAATGCAAGGTACCCCAATATAAAAGGGGTACCTTGCATTCAATCTTCAGTAAGACTGGTCAGAGGAAGGGACAGTGCTTAGTCACGAAACGTCACAGCACAAATAAATAATATTTGTTGACTATGCTGGCCAGAGTCCAGTGAGTGCTTATCTTCAATCTTATTTATCATTCTAAAACAGCACCCTGGCAGTCGATGAGAGATAGTGGGAGTGCACACACATTCTACCGTTTTTTTTTATATATATATATATATATATATATATATATATATATATATATATAATTTACTGAAATAAGTACACTCCCACGACAGTAAATTTCAATTATGCCAGGGTGCAATGTTGGTCTGATGAAGGGGTGAAAACCCGAAACATCACTTGTTTATATGGAATAAAACGTTTTATTTCACCTGTATCAAGTTCAGTGAGTGCTTGTGTTATAACTTGGATAGATAGATAGATAGATAGATAGATAGATGGATAGATATTGTACCAAATTACCATCATATATGTGTAGAACATATTCTTCTATGTGAAGAACATTGGAATGTGAAATATATTTATATTTTCATGCTGGGTTAGCTCACTTGAGAAAATGTGATTGGGTTTGCACGCGAGTAGGGATATTCTAAGTTATACTTTTTTTTTTTTTTTTTTTTTTTTAAAAGCTTTATTGAGTGAACATTTATAGATTGACATCATTTACAATGAATGCAACAAATAATATGTTTATCAACAAGATATTAACAGCATATCAAAGAAGGTAAGTTGAGATAAACGAATGATATATAACCACATTATTACATTTGCCATGTTCAATGTTTATACATTTAGCTTAGTGAGTTGCCACTCATAGGCAAAGATATTTTGAGGCTAACGCCATCAGGCCCAAAAAACACCACATGTATAGCCCAATAAGGCTGTTACTGCAACGCTAAATACAGATGGGCCCGACCACGTCAACCCTGGATGATCTTTGAGTATTTTGAATAAGACATGGAAAGGGGCGGGGAGAAAGGGAGGGGAAGAACAAGAGGGGGGGGCAGAGAGGGAACAGATTTGTAAAAGGGGGAGGAGGGGGGCACATGATTGGGAGGGGTGAAAAGGGGAGGGGAAGACAAAAAAAAAAAAAAAAAAAAAAAAAGGGGAGGGGAGGGGGGGATGTTTATCAGTTATTGAGAATTTAACCATAGTTTGTTCAAGGAGATCCAAGCATCCCACATGTTCTGCCGTCGTGATCCATACCAAACACCCTGTTATGTCGTGTTCTATAGAGTCTTACCCTCCCAGATAAGAACCATGTACTCATGTATTTCCAGCTTCCCTGTTCTCATGTAGTGAAACCTCTCCAAGGCTGGGCGTGTGTAGTGACTTCCAATATCTTGGTATAAGTCCCTTTGCGCAATTTAACATCAGGAGGAGTAGGTGCCGTTTTGCTTCCATAGCAATTTTAGGTAGCTCATAGTATATCAGATATTTGGGATCCGGAGGTATAATAATTTCAAGCAGTTTGCTACATACCCGAAATATCTCGCTCCAGAAGGGCTGTATGCAGGGACAGTGCCACCAAATGTGCAACATAGAGCCCTCTTCTCCGCAATCTCTCCAACACCCTCCGCCCGTGTGCGGGTAAATTTTTTTCAGCCTCTGTGGCGTGAGGTACCATCTACTCAGGAACTTAAAATGTAGTTCCTGAAGTCTCATCGAGACATATGCTCGTTTCGCTTTCCGAAAGATAGACCTCCACGCTCCTGAGTCAGGTTCGAGACCTAGTTCCTGTTGCCAGGCGGCCACGTAGGATGGGAGTATGTCATCTCCACCCTCCAATAGCAGTTTATATAGAGTCGAAATAAGATGTTTCGGCAAGCTCGGAGAGGTACAGAGGGCTTCAAAAGGTGTTTTCTGTCTAATTAGCGGTTCTCTATCCCGCTGGGTATGAAAGTAGTGATTAAATTGCGCTGTTCTGAACCACGAAGAAAACAGGTCGCCATCCCAATCAGCCAATTCCGCCTGTGGCTTAATTTTATTCCCTGTTATGGTGTTCGAAATCGCGGTTTCAGCTAGTGTGTAGGGACATCCCAGAGAGTAATTTTTGTTCGCCAATCCATTATCTGGATTTTCCCGAACAGGTGTCACCGGCGAGAGGGGGGTGGAGATATATGATCTTGACTTAATCAATTTGTCCCAATTACGCAGCACATCGTCAATCAGAGGATACTGTGAGATCCAATTGGGGCGTTGCGTTGGGTTGATCCAAGCGAGGGAGCCCACGTTTCCCCTCTGAAGGATCTCTCTGTCTAAGCCTATCCAAGCCTTGTTGGATGAGCCATGACACCATTCCACTAAATGTTGCAGTTGGATGGCTTTAAGGTATTCACTCAGTCTAGGGACGCCCGCTCCTCCTCGGTCTCTAGGGAGGTACATTGTTCTTTTATTGATCCTTGGTCTCAGACCATTCCACACATAAGTCTCCAGTGCTGATTGAATTTGGTGAATTATGTGCTCTGCTGACGAGAGGGGGATCGCCTGCATAATATATAGAACCCTGGGTAAGATGTTCATTTTTGCTACTTGGATTCTCCCCATCCACGAGATGGTTTTGTTCTTCCAGGATGCCAAATCTCGGGTTACTTCCTCTCTTATATGTTTGTAGTTTGTGTTCACTATTTCTCTGATCGTGGGAGCCAAAATGACACCCAAGTATTTTAAATGTTTTGTAGCAATTTTTAGAGGGTAACGGTCGTTGTGGGATGCAAAAGTATCTCCAGGTATTGAAATGTTCAACATCTCAGACTTGGAGAGATTGAGCGAAAAGTCTGACACCTTCCCGAATTTCTCGAACTCGGCTAGTGATTCCCGCAAAGATGTGTCATTGTCGGCTAAGGTCAGGAGCACATCGTCGGCATACATAGCCAGTTTGTGTTCCACGCCCCCTGTTCGGTATCCACATATCTCAGAGTTCTTGCGTATTCTGCAGGCCAGGACCTCCATAACCAGGGCAAATAATAGAGGCGAGAGGGGACATCCCTGTCGCGTTCCATTTGAAATCTGAAACGCTTCTGAGAACAATCCATTCACCCGTACTTTGGCGTTCGGGTTGGAATATAGGGAGAATATATAATTTACAAAACGCTTTCCAAAACCCATTTTAACTAGAGTATGCTGCATGAAGGTCCAATTGACCCGATCAAAGGCCTTTTCCGCGTCCGTTGAAACCAACAACAACGGAGCGGAATTGGCCTGTGCATGTGCGATCAGTTGGATCACTCTGAGAGTGTTATCCCGCGCTTCTCTAGCAGGGACAAACCCTGCTTGGTCCGTGGAGACCAGCTGGGGCAGAAATTTTTGGAGGCGGCTAGCTATTACTTTAGCCAAAATCTTAACGTCAGAGTTAAGCAGTGATATTGGTCTGTAACTGCTGGGCAGATTTTCTGGTTTGCCCGGTTTGGGAATAACTGAGATGTAAGCCTCAAGCATCGTACTCGGTAGAGTGGGTGCTTCGGAAAGTCGGTTGAACACCCGCAGCAGGTGAGGCATCAGTATACCGGAAAATTTTTTGTAATAGCGCATGCCAAACCCATCGGGGCCGGGGCTTTTGCCCGCTGGGAGGCATTTGATAGCTGCCAGGACCTCTTCCATTGCTATAGGCGCTTCTAATTGGCTTGCCTGTTCAGCCGACAGAGATGGTAAATTTGCATTTTCAATATAGGCAAGGGTCTCCCGTTCCATAAATTGTCCATCTCGAGGTTCTCCCTGTGGATCCCCTGCTGTATGTATGTTGTATAAAGTTTTATAGAAGTTGCCAAAGATATTTGCTATGGCTTGACCTTCTTTATGCGTTATCCCCTGTTTGTCTGTAGATTCATAGACAAACGAGCGCAATCTTTTCCGTGTCAATGCTCGGGCCAAGAACCTCCCTGCTTTGTTGCTATGTTCAAAGAACATTTGACGCAGTATGAGCGCTTTTTTGTGCTGCTCTTCCTGCAGATGGTGTAGCAGTGCTGATCTGGCTGCTGTTAGCTCTGTTTGCAGTGCTCGGTCATCGGGTTTTTCTTTATGTGCTAGTTCTTTTTGTGATACTTGTGCTAACAATGCACTATAGGCTTCTCTTTTGGATTTGCGTTTAGCTGCACTGTATCCGATCAGCCGACCCCTGATCACACTTTTGTGGGCTTCCCAGATAACAGAGCTGTCCATAGTGTCGTCTGCATTCAGGAGGAAGTATTCATCTATGTTTTTATGCAGATCCAGAGCTAAAATTTTGTCGTCTAGGAGGTACTCATCAAGTCTCCAGACGTAAGGAGTAATTGGAGTGTCTGGCCAGTTAATAGTGCATTTGACCGGAGCATGGTCCGACCACGTGATTGTATTGATACTACTACTCGTTGTCACTCCTAGACCCGCAGAGTCGGTAAAGAGGTAATCGATCCTGGTGTACTTCCTGTGGGGATGTGAATAAAAAGTATAGTTTTTATCCAATGGGTGGAAAGTACGCCAGACGTCGTGGACTCCCAAGTCTCTCAAAGACCGGATCAGATGCTTTGCTACCTTTTGGGGAGCGCTGGAGAGGCCGTCAGATGCGTCTAGGCTGGGATTCAGCGAGACATTAAAGTCACCTCCCATATAAAGGACACCTTTTTGTATTTCCAAAATACGCTGCATTACTTTCTTAAAAAATACGTCTTGAGCCTTATTTGGAAAGTATAGATTGGCCAGGGTCATGGGTCTACCATACAGTCTACCTGTCGTAATTATATATCTTCCATTAGGGTCTTTCAGCGTTTGCTCCGCCTGGAAGGGGACACCGCTGTGAAACAAAATGCCGACTCCATTCTTTTTGGAGGGTCCAGAGGCAAAGTCAGCTACTGGGTAATGTCTGCTAAACCACTTTGGTTCCCTATATTTAGAGTAGTGGGTTTCTTGGATAAAAATGATGTCACCACCCATTCTATGTAAATCTCTTGTGATAATTGAACGTTTCCCCGGGTTGTTTAGGCCCTTAACATTTACTGTGAGTAGGTCCAGGTTACGGGCTCTATTATGTGGTTGCAGGAGCGCCATTGTGGTGAGTGGGGGGGGAGGGAGAGAGAAAAAAAAAAAAAAAAAAAAAAGGGGGGAGGAGGGTAAGGTGGAGAACAAGGGAGATGAGGGAGAGGGGTAGGTGAAGGGACAGGGAGATAGGGTTTGAAATGTAGAAAAGGGAGAGCTAGTAAGGCGAGGGAAGGAGGTGAGGGCAAGTTCAGGAGGATATGAGAGGTCTAAAGAGGAGAGGTATATTAGTCAAAGAGATAGGGGAAGAGAGAGCAGATATGGAGGATTCCAACAGGGACCAGGCAGTCAAAAGTTGGATTCTCACACGAAACACAAGAGAGTCTGAGGATATAGGGTTAGAGGAGAGGGAATAGGTATCTATATATCAAACAGGTAAATCAATAAGAGGTATTAGCCTCTATACTCTTGTAACTATAGATTAACAGAAATATGGACCTTGTAGGTAAAGTAACTCAAAAACATAACACGTAACATTGTCGGAACCTAGATATGGATGAAGGACTAGTTTTTGACCGTCCCTCCCAAGAACAAGTTTTCTGACCGTCCATCAACACAGCCCCCACATGATATTACACATATTATATACAGTGCCCGAACAGTAAAACCCACCCAATATGTATTAACGTATAATTTGCTAAATTCTTCCTCAGTTTATCCCCGGTTATCGCCTCAGCTGGGCAAATAAGTTTCTAACTAGAGTATTTTTTTTTTTTTTTTTTTTTTTTTAATAGTATATTATATGTTGTTGAACCATAGGTCTCCAGTGCGGCTCATGGGAGGCTTTTGGTGTCTCTAATCAAATGCTACGTATTCCAAATGACTATTCCCCCGCCCCGCAGCTCGTGTATTCTATTTGCTTACATTCTATATTATTTTATTATGTGAACTATCTGCTAGATCTAGGGGGAGAGAGAAAGATCCAGTCGGTAGACCCATGGATCACACCTATGGACAAAAATTATTTCAATGTGTGATAAATTGTGAACATATGCATCAATATAGCAGTAACTATTAAATACAAATAAACAGTTAGAGCAATACTATCGAGGGACATGTTCATATGCAATACATCAAGTCCAAGTATCTGTCCGTGTCTCTCAGTGCGTAAACAGTCCAACTGAGGTACCAGATGTATCTAATGCTAGGCTCTAAGGTGAAAAACTAAAAGGGAAAAGTTATAACTAAGCATATTTCACAGATTGGAATAGGCAGTCTTTTAACTTATCTGTTCCTGAAAAGTGTGGGACTGTTCAATCCGGGTAGGGCGTTCTGTGTTGAGTAGCGGTCTACCAGTGCACCAAATATAGGTCACTGATATAGGATATCAGGCTTCATATAGTTTAATCTCGACCCCGAACCACACCTTCTCTGTTAACATCAGGATCTGGCTGGGCAGGGGCAACCGGCACATTAGGTGTTCTGATCTGTAATCCAAAAGTTTGGTTTAGAGTGTGCAGGTCTTCTGGAGATTTGTAGATTGCTGTCGAGCCGTTCCTCGATGCGATAATACAAGTGGGGAATCCCCACCTGTATTGGACTTGCTGTTCTTTGAGGCAGGAGGTAATGTAGCGCAGTTCTCTTCGTTTCTGGAGAGTTGCAGGACATAAATCCGAGTAGACTTGTATTTCTGCACCTTCATATGTAAGAGGGTGCTTGTTTCTGGAAAGCTGAAGGATATCTTCTTTATCCTTATAGGAGAATAATTTGATGATTATGTCCCTTGGTGGGGCTCTGGCCGGTGGTCTGGGCCTAAGAGCCCTGTGTGCTCTTTCCACTTGTATGTCTGCAGCGGCAGGGGCACCCTTAAGAAATTTGAAAAAGTCTTGTATATATTGGCCTATTTCAGGTGGGTTTACCGTTTCAGGCACTCCACGCAATCTCAGATTATTGCGCCTGCTCCTGTTTTCCAGGTCTTCAATCCTTTCGGTTAAAGTCTGGACAGTTGCGTCTTGGGATTGTATGCAGCTGGCTTGGTGTTGGAGGTCTGAGCGCATTGTTTCCTGTACCTCTTCCATCTGTGAAACTCTATGATCAACTGCTGTAATGTCTTTCTTCAATTCCCCAAACATAAGCTTGACATCCATCATGGCTTCATGGATGTCATGTTTGGATGACAGGTGTTTAATGTCATCTCTGGTGAGGTATGAGGGTTGTTGGAGTTCCAGATTAGATGTCTGTACTGCTGCAGAGTGTTTACCACTTTCTTGTGCCTCTTTGTGAGCACAAGGGATAGTGTCCGCTGCAATTAAATAATTCTCCATATTAGATGCATGTGAGCCCTTGGGCGGTTTAACTATGCGCCTATTGGCCATTTTCCAGGGTGCAGGACTACCCAGCGGTGCGGGGAGGGTTACCCCAGTGTATTAAGTGATTGACTGTATGCCTAAAAGTGCTGTAAAGGCAGGTACGATAGGATTATACAGTCTGGTAGTTATGCCTCATAGTGACCAAAGTGGCTCAGTGTATTCAATTAGGCTGCTATAAACAATGTCTGCTTATTACTGCTAATTGGGGAGATTTTAGGCTCTTTTCATATAAGCAATTCCACAGGGTCTCACTGTGCTGTTGCAACTTGTCAGCAGGTCTTTTATTGCTTACATGTTACCCCTACCCTGTTAGGGCTTATCAGACATGCCACCCCGATCCTCTATGTGGTGTACCTGTATGTTGCTTCGTTGGTTGAGAGAAGTATCCCAGGTAGGACAGCTCATTCAGCCTCAGACAGACCGGCACTGAGTTATAGTGTGGCGCGGGAACTCCTCATTAGATGCGGCTCTTGATTTTACCGCCACTGCTGGTTCCCTTCCAGCTCCGGACCTACCAATCTGTGTCTGTTGCCGGGCGTCTCCCTCTCGCCTCTATGCGGCTACCTCCGGCTCCCGTCCTGCTCCTGTGTGCAGGAGGAAGCTGTAGGCCAAACACACCTCGATGTCCCCAATGCAGCGTGTTATCTCGCTCCTCTGCTCAAGTCCGTCACGCTGTGGGGAAACTGGATCAAAGTCAGCCTGGTTTAGCCTTCGGCAAATAGCTGCGCTGGTCCAAGTGTTAAGTAAGCAGTTTCTTGTCGAGCGTGACCTCCACTGTTGCTGCTTCCTTTTCAGCCTAGGCCCCAATGTGCTCCACTTGTTGAAAGGTTTCTGCCACTGTTATATCCTCCAGGGTCACTGCAGAAAATGTCCGGTTCGGCCTTGGGTGCTAATTATTATTTTTTGAGCGGGTTCCAACTTGCTGTGAGCTACTTATACCTATAACAAGAGTTTTAAGGCTTCAGAGCTAAATCAGTGTGCGGCCATCTACAAGCGTGGCCAAGCTCCGCCCCCCTAAGTTATACTTTTTACATGCGTCGGGTTAGCAGTTTACTTTCAACTTGTAATACCAGCGCTACCCGATGTGTGCAAAAAGCTTTCTTCCAGCTGAGTTAGCATGCAAAAGCGATTGTTAAATATTGCTCAACTCGTTATCTGACCCAAAATAGACTAAAACATCATGTGTTCACAATAAATACAATTTTTTAATCAGATGGTGCATAAAAAATAAATAATAAAAAATAAAAACAAAACTTGTACTTCTGAAATAACAATAAATGATAGTGCTGGTAGTCAAATATGGTTAAATGTAAAGTTTCCAAGGTATACAAAAAGTCACAGTCCAAATCTTCCAATATAGAAAAATACAAAATATTTACTGCCAAAATTCAATTCCATGGAGTTCACATAAAAAGGATCACAGACAATTATATTCAATGATGCACCCAATAACTCTAAATGAGTTCCATAAATGATCCCTGTTTGCAAAAGTGCTCCCCTATAAGAGATACACTCACTGAATAGCACAATAGCTGACACATTTCGACAAGAGGTCTTTGTCAAGGCTGTATTGGGCCATGGACTTAGTGCCTTTATATATAAGAGACGATTGGCGACCTCAAAAAAAAGGTGTTCTATTACATCACTTCCGGTTCCGATATCAACAAATGATGTAACTTCCAGTTCTGATGGCAACAAATGATGTCACTTCCGGTGCACAGAACTATTTCTACTTCTGGTTCCGGTGCTATTGTTCATGTAGTTATTTATGTAAATGACAATGATAGAATTTTTTAGAAAATAGGATATATATATATATATATATATAATTTTGTTTTTAATATATATATATATATATATATATATATATATATATATATATAAACAGTATCTCACAAAAGTGAGTACACACCTCACATTTTTGTAAATATTTTATTATATCTTTTCATGTGACAACACTGAAGAAATGACACTTTGCTACAATGTAAATTAGTGAATGTACAGCCTGTATAACAGTATAAATTTGCTGTCCCCTCAAAATAACTCAACCCACAGCCATTAATGTTGAAATCGTTGGCAACAAAAGTGAGTACACCCCTAAGTAGAAATGTCAAAATTGGGCCCAAACTGTCAATATTTTGTGTGGCCACCATTAATTTTCAGCACTGCCGAAACACTCTTGGGAATGGAGTTCACCAGAGCTTCACAGGTTGGCACTGGAATCCTATTCCACTACTCCATGACAACATCACGGAGCTCCTACCCACCTTCCTTTGATGATGCCCCACATATGTTCAATAGAGTTTAGGTCTAGAGACATGCTTGGCCAGTCCATTACCTTTACCCTCAGCTTCTTTAGCAAGGCAGTGGTCATCTTGGAGGTGTGTTTGGGGTCGTTATCATGTTGGAATACTGCCCTGCAGCCCAGTCTCTGAAGGGAGGGGATCATGCTCTGCTTCAGTATGTTACAGTACATGTTAGCATTCATGGTTCCCTCAATGAGCTCTCCAGTGCCAGCAGCACTCATGCAGGCCCAGTCCATTACACTCCCACCACCATGCTTGACTGTAGGCAAGACACACTTGTCTTTGTACTCCTCACCTGGTTGCCATCAAACACACTATCTGAACCAAATAAGTTTATCTTGGTCTCATCGGACCACAGGACATGATTCCAGTAATCCATGTACTTAGTCTGCTTGTCTTCAGCAAACTGTTTGCAGGCTTTCTTGTGCATCATCTTTAGAAGAGACTTCCTTCTGGGACCACAGCCATGCAGACCAATTTGATGCAGTGTGCGGAGTATAGTCTGAGGGCTGACAGGCTGACCCCCCCACCCCTCCAACCTCTGCAGTAAAGCTGGCAGCATTCATTTGTCTATTTCCCAAAGACAACCTCTGAATATGACACTGAGCACGTGCACTCAACTTCTTTGGTCAACCATGATGAGGCATGAGTGGAACCTGTCCTTTGAAACCGCTGTATGGTCTTGCCCACGTGCTGCAGCTCAGTTTCAGGGACTTGGCAATCTTCTTACAGCCTAGGCCATCTTTATGTAGAGCAACAATTCTTTTTTTTTAGATCCTCATAGAGTTCCTTGCCATGAGGTGCCATGAACTTCCAGTGACCAGTATGAGAGAGTGTAAGAGTGACACCAAATTTAACACACCTGCTTTCCATTTACACCTGAGACCTTGCAACACTAATAAGTCACATGACAGTGAGGAGGAAAAATAACTAATTGGGCCACATTTGGACATTTCCACTTAGGGGTGTACTCACTTTTATTGCCAACGGTTTAGACATTAATGGTTGTGTGTTGAGTTATTTTGAAGGAAGGGAGCAAATTTACACTGTTATACAGGCTGTACGTACATTCACTACTTTACATTGTAGCAAAGTGTAATTTCTTCAGTGTTGCCACATGAAAAGATATAATAAAATATTTACAAAAATGTGAGGGGTGTACTCACTTTTGTGAGATACTGTGTGTATATATATATATATATATGTGCGTATATATATCTCTGATGAAGCGCATGTGAGCATGCGGGAAACGCGTCAGATCCAACCCTGCACACTGTGTATTTCACCTAACTGTTCATTAAAATAACCACTTTGGAAACAGAGTCTGCAGTACCTTGTTTTTCTTCTTCCTAATACTATATATATATATATATATCATTACTTTAATCAAATGGGAATATTTTCCAATAGTGAAACAGATAAAAGTGTCACTTAAACTTGACTTGCTACCAGGTGATTACAATAAGGATGAATAATAAGCAAATTATATAATGCTTCAGAATAGTAAAATTTGTTAAATGAATTTGAGAGATAAAAATATGAATTAGAGGTTTGCTAATGAAAAGTGTAATAATCACTCTGGGGGTAATTGTTTTTTTATAATTTCCTCCTCTCCAATCTCTTGTTATTTTCTGTAGGTTACAGTATCTCAAACTCATACTAATACCCTATGTACATCTTTAAAAAGCTTATAGATCGGGAGATCATCCTTAAGATGTTAAATCTGTAAAAAGTGCTCCCTGATTCTGTCGCGTAGGGGCGTGAGATTTGACCAATATACTGTAGGCCACAGCCGCATTCTATTAAGAAGATCACTTCTGCATCTTAACATCTAATTAGATCTTTAATCATAAATTCTTCCTTATTGTATCTGGATGTCACTTTCTTTGTTTTTTTTTTGCCAAACTGGCGGGCTTTACACAAGTGACATGGGAAAACCCTTTAAGTTTTTCTCCCTTAAGATCTAAGTCTGTCAGTGTTTTCTTGTAATTCTTTAATTTGCTTGGGGCTAAGATGTTCTTCACATTTTTCGTTTTACAAAAACTAAATGTAGGTTTATTCATTAACTTACTGCCCAAGATATTATCACATTTAAAAAAAATTGAAATTATTTTCTTGACAAGATTATTGTTGGTGTTAAACCCAGTAATAAATGGGATTTTGATTATAGATGTATCATCTATCTTATATTTCTTATTTTTCTTTTTATAGTGAAGAAGAGAGAACCGGCTATAACCTCTTTCCCAAAGCTTTTCTTTTAATAGCTGTGCTTGATTTTTTTATACGCCTCATCTCGACTGCAATTTGTACATATTCTTAATAGCTGTCCTTTAGCAATATTCATTTTCTACCTATCAAGGTGACAGCTTTCATAATGAATGTAGTTGTTGCAGTCAACTTTCTTAAAGAATGTTTGAGATTAAATTTTACCATTCTCAACAGATAAACATCCAAAAATGTATTTTTGATTTACTGTATTTTGATGTCAATTTTAAATTAATCACATTATTGTTCATTATTTCCAATATAAATAATAAGAATTCTTCTGTACCCTTCCATAACATGAAAATGTTGTCAATATACTGCTTTTAGAGACCAGATCCGCACTCATGGGGCATGATTCCCAAAATATGTTCTCCCACCCACCCATGAATAGGTTTGTGTAACTAGGTGCATTTAGATAACAGTCTGTGTACCAACATTTCAATTTACTTTTATTATCATTTTTGCTTAATTCTCTTAGTATTATTTGTTGAAGGAGCTGCAATGAACTATTGGGAAATAGCTGAACATATCAATAAGCCAACAACAAGATTTATTTTGGTTCAGCTACCAATCAGCAGAAAGCTCCCAGCTCCTGAGTTAACCTAGGTATTCTTTTTCAACAAAATATGCCAAGAGAACTAAGCAACTTAGTTAATAAAAGAAAATTAGAAAGTTATTTATAATTGTATGCTCTGTCTGAATCATGAAGGAAACATTTGGGGTTTCATATCCCTTTAAGTTACATAAAAAGAAAACAAATATTGTATTATAATACAAAATAATTTGTAAAAAAAAAAAAAAGGAGAACAAATAATAAACTTAAAAAAGGAGAACAAATAAAAAAAGGAGAACAAATAATTAAAGTATTTTCCCAAGTTGTTTTACTTTTCATAATTAAATGTTTAATGACCTTTTTTTAATTCTGAGTTTTCTCCAAAACAAAACAGGTCATAGCACTTAAAAAAAATAAAAAAAAAATGGTTTAATGGAAGCACTATAGACTGCACAAAGCATAGCCACTGTTATTTATTAGATGCTCCATATAAAGATATAGTTTTCAGTATGCAGGTTTTAAAAATAAAGAATATTAGCAAAAATCATTTTTTATCAATGATCTTTATGATTCTTGAGAGATTTTTTTAGAAAATAAATTTCTCCACAGAACAATCAGTGGAGTTTTTTTTTTTTCCAATAAGTTTCAGCTTTATCAAAGAAACTCACATTGCACTTCTCTTCATCTTCTATAGTTATAGCTCATTTGTGTAATATATAAAAGAACTACATTGTTTGACAGGCATATTTTTAGAAGGGATTGACAAAATCACAGCTCGTACAATGCATATGAGTCACATAAATAACTACTAAGAAAAAAACAGAAAGTATATCTTCACCTGTAGCAACCGTAAATTATAAAGCTTTAAAGAAAAGTAATAATAGGTTTTAAGTGTGCTAAAAGTAGAGGGTCAATTCAAGCTTAATTCAAACACATATTGAAATGTATCTTAACGTCTTAAGCATCATAACAAACTAAAGCTATAATAGAACAAGATAAATGTGAGAGGAAAACGCGTTAGTAATTGCTTGTGAAATGTTAACTGCAGGCAGTGGATAGTGCCCACTCGCCGCAATGCTGGGCGGATGATGTTCCCAGACAGGAACCTTGTACAGCCAAATTATGAGAAAAGGGGATCAATAACTGTTTTATGTTAAATTTAAATTATTAATTGGAAATAGTAGTCTGTAGTTTGCTACAGTAGATTAGAATTAAGAATTCTTACCTGTAGGGATAAACTCCACTGCAACCAGCCCACCCTCACACTGATACTGCCAACATAGGCCTGTGCATTCTGATTTAGACAAATGCAAAAAAAAACATCAATTTTGGTGTATTCTTTGCATTTGTTTGAAAATGCTAAATAAGCTACCCCTTTAAGGAATACATGAACAAACAAATGCAAAATGTAGTTGGTTTGTTCATGTGGCTAAAACATTTACTCTAAGGGGTCAATATATCAAAGTGTGAGCGGACATGATACAATGTAGCATATCATGTCCGCTGCACACCGATAAATACAGAGAGCATACAATGTCTGTATTTATCATTACACAAGCAGTTCTTGTGAACTGCTTGTGTAATGCCGCCCCCTGCAGATTCATGGCCATCAATCAGGCAGATTGAAGGCCGCTGCCTCAGAGGCAGCGGACCAGTTATGGAGCAGAGGTCTTTAGGTCGCTGCTTCATAACTGCTGTTTCCGTTGAGCCTGAAGGCTCACGCAGAAACAGGGGCATTAAACTCCATTCAGAGCTTGATAATTCGGCCCCAAGAAGTGAGATTCTTTAAACTTACAATTTTACAATCCAGCATTCTTCTTTTTGTACTACTGCTTCCTTGTAGCAGTAGCATAAGCTACTACTTAAACTTTCTTTAAGTTTATGCTGCTGCTGTCCAGCTGCTCATTTTCTTCCCATAAAAAATAGCAGACACTTCCTTTTACTCCCCATTCCTTGCTCTGGGCATAAATGTTTCACTGATGGTTAATATATTAGTCCTAAATATAGGAGATTTGGTCACTTTTCTTACCAAACAGGGTATAGGAAGATCCTTGATAGGTTGCTGTAAAATGCACATGGAATTTTTTATGTATTTGTATGTTGTATCTTGTAGGTGTATCAGGTTAACAATATGCATCATGGCTCAATAATTTGTCAAAGATTTGTCAAAGACCTCTTAAACAATTTTTTTAACACAATCCACAATATGCCAAATCCAAACACCTAGTGGACAAAAAAACTGTTCTGTTAAAAGGATTTGATTGAAAAATTGTAGTATCAACCTTTATTATAATAGAATATCCTACAGCCAACACTTGTGTTGGGCCCTGTATGCCCTCTAACTGTTCCTGTTAGGGAAAACAACGCTCTCTGACATTGCTATACCTAGGGCCGGACTGGAACCAAAAAGAGGCCTGGGCATTTTAGGGCAAAGAGGCCCACTCCCCCTCTCTTCGCTCACCATTTCTTATTTAGCCTTTTACCAAACATGGCAAGAATAATACTTGTTTAAAGGGACACTCAAGTCAAAATTAAACTTTTATGATTCAGATGGAGCATGCCATTTTAAACAACTTTCCAACTTTCATTAACAAATGTGCACAGTCTTTTATATTTACACTTTTTGAGTCACTAGCTACTACTGAGCATGTGCAGGAATTCACATAATATATGTATATGCAAATCTACTGTATTTACTGGTCCTTTAAGTGACAAAAACATTTAAAATTTCCAACACCCTATAATCACTTTATTATTCCACCCACCCTTAGTGCCTGTCTAAATGTGGTTTACATATATAGGCCTATTTATCATATGTCTGTCCGACAGTGTTGATCAGGTCCGACAGACATCGCTGAATGCTGAGAGAAATACGCTCTCCTTATTCAGCATTGCACCAGCAGCTCTTGTGAGCTGCTGGTGCAATGCTGCCCCCTGCAGACTCACGGCCAATCGGCTGCTAGCAGGGGTGTGTCAATCAACCCGATCGTACTCGATCGGGTTGAATTCCCGAGGATTCCTGTCCGCCTCATCAGAGCAGGCGGACAGGGTTATGGAGCAGCGGTCTTTAGACCGCTTCTTCATAACTGGTTTTTCTGGTGAACCTGCAGGCTCACCAAAAACACGGGCCCTCAAGCTCTGTACGGAGCTTGATAGATAGGCCCCATTGTGAGATTCAAGCCATAGGTGCAATAGTAATTTTTAACTATCTATAAGACCCTGAAATAAGCTAAGATTTATTATGCTTTTTCTTCATCTATGTATAAGCCATTTATATGCATTTAACATATAGAATTGTCAAAAGGGTTTGTAAAGGTCAATATATGAAATACAATATGTTTCTGGGCATCCATTTGCTTTGCAGCATCCAGGCACTAGGGAGTTAAAGAGAAATGTGGAGGGGGGATTAAAATTACCTACTCATCCATATAACACCTGTGCGGGTACTATAAACCAAGAAGCCATTGAAGAAGTTATGTTTTAACTAACGAAACGCGTTTGGCTTTCCAGACTACTCAAAGCATTGTTTTTATATTTGGCAATAAAGAAGATTTTTTTCATAAGTACGTTTACCATTTCACTGAGTGCAAGGGCATTCTATTTTTGTGCATGTAATTTTTCTGGAGATGGCGATGAGGTCTCTGGTTTTCCCTGGGCACCAATGAGGTGGTCTATAAAGGATGTTACCATAAAGTGCCAAAATAATAATAAAGCCACACAAGCTCTTTCTCAAAGGGGCGAGGTCTCCCAACCGGATCTCAAAAGGAAAAATCAGAGAAAATATGCCATAGAAAGAGCGCTACAGTATCCCTGCTAAGGTGTATGTTGCTTAAGGTGGTGTCCACGATATGTATTAAAATATTTTCATCGAAATATATTTACAGAATATTGAATTGGGAAGGGAGTGTGTAAAAAATATTATTTAATGAACAATCTTCTAAAATACAATAAATGAACAATCTTCTAAAATACAATAAATGGATATACAATCTTAAGATATAAAAATGTATTACAATATATTATCTAATGTCCTAAGAATTCAGTTAATGGGCAATACAATAATAAAATGGTATATAAATTTGTACATGGCATGTGATTAATACATGGCAATTAATTATCTAAATTAAAAGATAAGAAAAAGCACAGTCCATGTGGTTCCAATAGTGATGGTAATAGTGATGTTGTGTGTAATGAGTGAAAGTCCAAAGTTTCCAAAAAATAAGTGAAAGTCCAAATTGCCCAAAAATATCTTCAAAGTGATCTCAAATGAGGTGTGTCCAAAAAATATGTGTATACAAAGAGTGATCCAAAAAGTATATATGTGTATACAAAAAAGTATATGGGCCCGATCCGATATGCAGCGTCGCCCGCAAAAGCCGGCGACGCCAAATTTTGCGCTGGTTTGGTATCACATATACGGCGTAACCTAGAAGTTACGTCCATATATTTCTGCCTTCGGCCGTAGTTTTTTGGGCCATAGACAGGTATAACAAACCAGCGCAGTTTGGTATCCAATATACAGTGTAAGGACTTATGTGGCGAAAAATGGAGAAATATTACTCCATTTTCACCTCACCACAAATTGCAGGCGTAGTAAGCCTTACGCTGAGTATTGGAGCCCCGTAACTCCCTAAACTACCTGCTAAATAAAACCTAACACCTAACGCATGCACAATGTCTATCTACCTGTCAACCGCGATCCCCCGCTGCAATCGCTAATAAAGTTATTAACCCCTAAACCACCGCTCCCGGACCCCGCCGCACCTAATAAAGTTATTAACCCCTAAACCGCCGCTCCCAGACCCCACCGCCAGCTACATTAACTACCCCCTAATGTGAGCCCCTTACACCGCTGCCACCTACATTAACTACCCCCTAATGTGAGCCCCTTACACTGCTGCCAGCTACATTAAATTATTAACCCCTAATCTAATCCCCTACCCCGCCGCCCTACCCCGCCGCCAGCTATATTAAATTATTAACCCCTAATCTAATCCCCCTACCCTGCCGCCAGCTATATTAAATTAATTAACCCCTAATCTAATCCCCCTATACCGCCGCCAGCTATATTAAATTAATTAACCCCTAATCTAATCCCCCTATACCGCCGCCACCTATATTAAATTAATTAACCCCTAAAATAATAAACTATCCCTACCACTAAACCTAAGTCTAACCCTACAAATAGCCCTGAAAAGGGCTTTTTGCGTGGCATTACCCCAAAGTAAACAGCTCTATTGCCAGCCCTTAAAAGGGCTTTTTGCAGGGCTTTGCCCCAAAGTAAACAGCTCTTTTACCAGCCCTTAAAAGGGCTTTTGGCGGGGCATTGTCACAAAGTAATCAGCTCTTTTGCCTATAATCCAAATCCGCCTATACCGCCGCCATTTATAATAAATGTATTACCCCCTAATCTAATCCCTCTACACCGCCGCCAGCTATATTAAATACATTAACCCCTAATCTAATCCCCCTACACCGCCACCACCTATATTAACTATATTAACCCTAATTATATTAGGGTTAATATAGTTAATATAGTTATTATATTATATATATTAACTATATTAACCCTAATTATATTAGGGTTAATATAGTCAATATAGTTATTATATTATATATATATTAAGTATAATAACCCTATCTAACTCTAACACCCCTAACTAAATTCTTATTAAAATAAATCTAATTAATATTAATATTATTAATTAAAATATTCCTATTTAAATCTAAATACTTACCTATAAAATAAACCCTAAGATAGCTACAATATAATTAATAATTACATTGTAGCTATTTTAGGTTTTATATTTATTTTACAGATAACTTGGTATTTATTTTAACTAGGTACAATAACTATTAAATAGTTAATAACTATTTAATAGCTACCTAGTTAAAATAATTACCAATTTACCTGTAAAATAAATCCTAACCTAAGTTACAAATATACCTACACTATCAATATATTAAATAAACTACAAATATCTAAACTAAAATACAATTAAATATACTAAACTAAATTACAAAAAATAAAAAAAGATTACAAGAATTTTAAGCTAATTATACCTATTCTAAGCCCCCTAATAAAATAATAAAGCCCCCCAAAATAAAAAATGCCCTACCCTATTCTAAATTAAAAATTAACCAGCTCTTTTACCAGCCCTTAAAAGTGCTTTTTGCAGAGCATGCCCCAAAGTAAACAGCTCTTTTGCCTGTAAAAAAATAAAAAATAAACTGCAAATATCTAAACTAAAATACAATTAAATACACTAAACTAAATTACAAAAAAAACAAGCACTAAATTACAAAATAAAAAATGATTACAAGAATTTTAAGCTAATTACACCTATTCTAAGCCTCCTAATAAAATAATAAAAAAATGCCCTACCCTATTCTAAATTAAAAATTAACCAGCTCTTTTACCAGCCCTTAAAAGGGCTTTTTGCGGGGCATGCCCCAAAGTAAACAGCTCTTTTGCCTGTAAAAAAAAACACAATACCACCCCCCAACATTAAAACCCACCACCCATATACCCCTACTCTAAACCCACCCAAACCCCCCTTAAAAAAACCTTATACTATGCCCCAGAAGATCTCCCTACCTTGAGTCATCTTCACCCAACCGGGCCAAACTCTTCATCCAATCCGGGCGATGTCTTCATCCAAGCGGCAAAGAAGAAGTCTTCCATCCGGCGATGTCTTCCTCCAAAGAAGAGGTCCTCCATCTGGGCGAAGTTTTCCTCCAAGCAGCATCTTCAATCTTCTTTATTCAGCCCTCCAATGCGGAACATCCAGCTGGCCCGACGACTGAACGACGAATGAAGTTTCCTTTAAATGACGTCATCCAAGATGACATCTTGGATGACGTCATTTAAAGGAAACTTCATTCGTCGTTCAGTCGTCGGGCCAGCTGGATGTTCCGCGTCGGAGGGCTGAAGAAAGAAGATTGAAGATGCCACTTGGAGGAAAACTTCGCCCCGATGGAGGACCTCTTCTTTGCCGCTTGGATGAAGACATTGCCGCATGGAAGACTTCTTCTTTGCCGCTTGGATGAAGACATTGCCGGATGGAAGACTTCTTCTTTGCTGCTTGGATGAAGACATCGTCCGTATTGGATGAAGAGTTCGGCCCGGCTGGGTGAAGACGACTCAAGGTAGGGAGATCTTCTGGGGCTTAGTGTTACAATTTTTGAAGGGGGGTTTGAGTGGGTTTAGAGTAGGGGTATGTGGGTGGTGGGTTTTAATGTTGGGGGTGGTATTGTGTTTTTTTTTTTACAGGCAAAAGAGCTGTTTACTTTGGGGCATGCCCCGCAAAAAGCCCTTTTAAGGGCTGGTAAAAGAGCTGGTTAATTTTTAATTTAGAATAGGGTAGGGCATTTCTTTATTATTTTATTAGGGGGCTTAGAATAGGTGTAATTAGCTTAAAATTCTTGTAATCTTTTTTTATTTTTGTAATTTAGTGCTTGTTTTTTTTGTAATTTAGTTTAGTGTATTTAATTGTATTTTAGTTTAGATATTTGTAGTTTATTTAATTTATTGATAGTGTAGGTGTATTTGTAACTTAGGTTATGATTTATTTTACAGGTAAATTGGTAATTATTTTAACTAAGTAGCTATTAAATAGTTATTAACTATTTAATAGCTATTGTACCTAGTTAAAATAAATATAAACCCTAAAATAGCTACAATGTAATTATTAATTATATTGTAGCTATCTTAGGGTTTATTTTATAGGTAAGTATTTAGATTTGAATAGGAAAATTTTAATTAATAATATTAATATTAATTAGATTTATTTTAATAAGAATTTAGTTAGTGCTGTTAGAGTTAGATAGGGTTATTATACTTAATATATATATAATATAATAACTATATTGACTATATTAACTCTAATATAATTAGGGTTAATATAGTTAATATATATAATATAATAACTATATTAACTATATTAACCCTAATATAATTAGGGTTAATATAGTTAATATATATAATATAATAACTATATTAACTATATTAACCCTAATATAGAGTTAATATACTTAATATGTATAATATAATAACTATATTAACCCTAATATAATTAGGGTTAATATAGTTAATATAGGTGGCGGCGGTGTAGGGGGATTAGATTAGGGGGTAATATAGTTATATAGGTATAGGGGGATTTAGATTATAGGCAAAAGAGCTGATTATTTTGTGACAATGCCCAGCCAAAAGCCCTTTTAAGGGTTGGTAATAGAGCTGATTACTTTGGGGCAAAGCCCCGCAAAAAAAGCCGTTTTAAGGGCTGGCAATAGAGCCGTTTACTTTTGGGTAATGCGACTCCAGAAATTTGTACTTACGCAGATTTCTGGACATCGCTGGTTTATCCGACTTACGGCACTTTAGCAATTGCCAGCGGGGTATATTGGATAGCTCGAGTTGCGAGTTGAAACTACGGGTGGCGGGGGTTCCCGTGCTTGAGCCACAAACCACGATCTATATCGGATCGCGCCCTATATGTGTATACAAAAAATTGAAAAAGTTTCGTGGATTTAGTGAAAAAAAAATGTATATGTATATATATATATATATATATATATATATATATATGTATATATATATATATGGCCAAAAATAAAAAGGTAAAAATTCAAAAATGCAAAAATACATAAATATAAAAATAAAAATACAAGTGATTAAAGGTATACACCTAAAAAGGATATATATATACACAGATAGTCCTAAGATGATTGAATAGAATGAGGGTGTGCCCTCAGAGTATATATATCTGTTTTCCTTTTTTAGTGCATGATAGAAAATTCCTTTATATCCAAATGAGTGTTGTATCCTAAATGTGGTGATGATAGTGGTGTATTATTTAACTCTGCTGGTAATCTTCTTTCAGAAGTGGTTGTAATAATCCTAAATCTGACATCAGGTTCCTATATAAAAAAATAAAAGGAACATAGTGCAATATTGCCTCTATATTTGGAACACAATAAGTATCCTGCTTACCATATATGCCTGAGCCGTAATACCAGTGCAATCTATGCGTTTCGGTCTGTGAGGACCTTTCTCAAGACTGGTACCGGCTGTATCATGTTGCTGCTTTAAATAGATTAGATTGTCCAATTGGACGTTTGCAAAAAATTGTGCCAAAATTTTGCGCCAATTATGTTTACCTTTGGATAAACCATTACTATGCCCCGGAAATGTTTGCAGAGTTTTGGAGTGTTACGTTGTGTATACCCTCTGATCGGGAATCACCGGAAGCGCTCAAAACCGGAAGTTGCGTTATTTCTCTTATACGCACTTCCGGACTTGCACTAAGGCTTTTTGTCTTGAGTCGGGCTCCGGTTTTCTCTGTGGCAAAGAGCATGTGTTATTAGTCTATATATGTTTAGAAGGGTGAAAAGGAAAAAGACAGAGAGCGCAACCCACTCTAAGAGTAATACAGCTTTAATAGACCAACATACAACGTTGAAGTGAATACTCGTACAATGTTAAAAATATAATTAAGCACAATCACCACTCCTCCGTTTCAGTCACCGGCATCTGTTGTGTCAAGATGGTAGTCAGACTTCCACACTCCTTCATCCGGCTTCCGGAAAGCCTCAGGACGTTGTGTAAGAGAGAAAGAATCCACTGCAGTATGTCCGGGCGTCATTGGGCTTGTGGTGTTCAAGGAACTGACAACCTCTACGCATTTCGTCAGGCTCCGGCCTGAGTTTCTCAAGAGTTAGTATAATGTTCTTTTAGTGAAGCAGTCGTTTAAAAAACCCAGGGTTGGCGCGCCTCTGTAATCTCAGTCTCTGATTGGGTGGCACGCCCCCTGGTTCTCAGGTTATGATTGGCTTATTGGCCGTAGTGTTTCCCATTAAAGGAATAGACCTGTCTGAAGAAATTGTCGTCACTGATAGCAAATACGCTTATAAAAAAATAAAACATATTACAAATAAGTTAAAAAATCACTATAATAACATGACTAAAATGGATAACATTAAGACCATAGGTCTAGGTCTATGTTGAGTCCTTTTTCATTAATTGTGCCCAAAGTTTGGAGTTCGTGGATCCAAAAAGTTTCACGTTGTCTCAAACTTCGGAGTCTGTTTTTTGAAGTATTGGGGGGTATCCAATCAAGCACCATAATTTTGAGTCCAGATGGTTCAAGAAATGGAAGGGGACACTATGATTCTCTATTTTGTTTTTTATATTATTAAAATGTTCATTAAATCTGTTTCTGATAAATCTTTTGGTACGCCCTATATAGAAGCTCTGACAATCACGTTAGTAAGTAGACAACAAATGTTGATTGGCACGAATACTGATGTTTAACTTTATATGTCTTTGAATTTGTAATGTTGTTAAAGGAATCTCCCTTTATAATTCTACTGCACATGTTGCAGTTTTTAATTCCACTGGGCCATGTTCCGTTTGATCTACTTAGCCAATGTTTTGTTTCAGTTTGGGAGGGCTTCTTAGTACCTTTAAGTTTTGAGGGTGCCAAGATGTTTTTCAAATCTTGATTTTTCTTGAAGGTTATGATAGGTTTGTCTGGCAGAGTTTTGCCCAATATGGGATCGGAAATCAGTGTACCCCAATGTTTATTGAGGATATGTTCAATCTCCCTACTGCCCTGATTATAGGTTGTAATAAATCTGATGTTATTATCTGATGTTTCATTTTTATTTTTATTATTTATGGTTTTATTTTTATCTCTGGGAATTAGCATAGTTTCTCTATCCATATGTGTCACTTTCTCTTTAACAATAGAAAGCAAATTTTCATTGTACCCTTTTTCTTTGAACCTCCTATCTAGATCTCTAGATTCTTTGTAGAAATTATCTAAATGTGTACAGTTTCTTCGAATTCTTTGGTACTGCCCAAGTGGAATATTATGTTTCCACCTGGGCAGATGTCCACTATTGGCACACAGAAAACCATTTTTATTTGGTTTTCTGTAATTTTGCACGGCAATGAGGCCTTCGGTATCGACAAATAGGATCAAATCCAGAAATTCCATTTTTTCTTTGTGAATTTTACTCGTAAATTTTAAATTCATAGGGTTAGTATTAATGAAATCTATAAATTTGTTAACTTGATTTTCTTGCCCTTTCCAAATTATGATTATATCGTCGATATATCTGAGAAAACTAATTAAGTGACTACTGTAGGGATTATGTGCCCAAATAAAATGGTTTTCAAAATAATTCATAAATAGATTGGCATACGATGGGGCAAAAGTCGTCCCCATCGCTGTGCCTTGTAACTGTAAATAAAAATTTGAATTAAACTCAAAATAGTTGTGTTTTAAAATAAAATCTATACCTTTCAAAATAAAATCTATTTGTATATGGGGGAGGCTACTGTTATTTAGGCTTTCTTCCACTGCTTTAGTACCTAAATCATGAGGGATGCAGGTATACAGCGATGTGACGTCACATGTCACCCATAAAAAATCTTGCTCCCATTTTTTACCTTCAAAGATTTTGATAGTTTCAGTAGTATCCTTCAAAAACGATTTGGTTGTTTTGACCAATGGTTGGAGGAAATGGTCTATATATACCGAAAGGTTACTAGTTACAGAGTCGATTCCTGAAATGATTGGCCTTCCTGGGGGGTCCACCAAGGTCTTATGGACCTTGGGGAGATGGTAAAATATAGGAATGGAAGGATCTCGATCTATTAGGAAGTGGTATTCATCATTTTTAAGAATACCATTTGATTTGGCCTCTGTAAGGATGGTGGTTAATTCTTTGACAAATTGGTTAGTGGGATTATATGTTAATTTTTTATAAGTGTCCTTATCGTTTAATATTCTATTCGCTTCTTTTAAGTAGTCAGCTTTATCTTGTACTACCACTCCGCTCCCTTTATCGACTGTTTTTATCACAATGTCAGAGTTTTTCTTTAGTGTCCCTAGGGTTAGTCTTTCTTGTAAAGTTAAGTTATCATTATATATTGACCCATTTGCCATTTCTGTCGTTCCATAGTTTAGATAAATCTGCACTCACCATTTTGTTGAAAATTTTAATGTGCTCCCCCTGGGCCCCAACTGGGAAGAAATTAGATGTTTTTTTGAAAGAAGTATGTTCAATTAGATCCTCTTCACTACTCTCATATAGACTGAAATTCATTTGTGATTCTTCTAATACACTTGGTTCCTCAACCAGAGGAACAAGAGGGGGCAGACACGTACAGAGATTGAAATTTCAGAAACAAATTTTAAATAAGAACAGGGAAAATGTATTTGATCTTACATAGAATAGATTAAAAGACAATGAAATAAACTTATTGGCAAAAGGCCTTAATTTTGCACCCAAAAAAGCACCTAACAAGTTCGAGACATATATTGACCTGCAAAAATACATTAGAAAGATGACTTTAAAGAGATACTTTCTAAAACAACAACCTCGGGTTTTTAGTTCTTCCACAAGATTGGGGAATACAAATAGAGAGGATAATGAGACTTTACACATATTAGAATCTCTGGTTGAGGAACCAAGTGTATTAGAAGAATCACAAATGAATTTCAGTCTATATGAGAGTAGTGAAGAGGATCTAATTGAACATACTTCTTTCAAAAAACCATCTAATTTCTTCCCAGTTGGGGCCCAGGGGGAGCACATCAAAATTTTCAACAAAATGGTGAGTGCAGATTTATCTAAACTATGGAACGACAGAAATGGCAAATGGGTCAATAGATATAACGATAACTTAACTTTACAAGAAAGACTAACCCTAGGAACACTAAAGAACAACTCTGACATTGTGATAAAAACAGCCGATAAAGGGAGCGGAGTGGTAGTACAAGATAAAGCTGACTACTTAAAAGAAGCAAATAGAATATTAAACGATAAGGACACTTATAAAAAATTAACATACAATCCCACTAACCAATTTGTCAAAGAATTAACCACCATCCTTACAGAGGCCAAATCAAATGGTATTCTTAATAATGATGAATACCACTTCCTAATAGATCGAGATCCTTCCATTCCTATATTTTACCATCTCCACAAAGTCCATAAGACCTTGGTGGATCCCCCAGGAAGGCCAATCATTTCAGGAATAGACTCTGTAACTAGTAACCTTTCGGTATATATAGACCATTTCCTCCAACCATTGGTCAAAACAACCAAATCATTTTTGAAGGATACTACTGAAACTATCAAAACCTTTGATGGTAAAAAATGGGAGCAAGATTTTTTATGGGTGACATGTGACGTCACCTCGCTGTATACCTGCATCCCTCATGATTTAGGTACTAAAGCAGTGGAAGAAAACCTAAATAACAGTAGCCTCCCCCATATACAAATAGATTTTATTTTGAAAGGTATAAAAAAAAAATTAAAACACAAATATTTTGAGTTTAATTCAAATTTTTATTTACAGTTACAAGGCACAGTGATGGGGACGACTTTTGCCCCATCGTATGCCAATCTATTTATGAATTATTTTGAAAACCGTTTTATTTGGGAAAATAATCCCTACAGTAGTCACTTAATTAGTTATTTCAGATATATCGACGATATAATCATAATTTGGAAAGGGCAAGAAAATCAAGTTAACAAATTTATAGATTTCATCAATACTAACCCTATGAATTTAAAATTTACGAGTAAAATTCACAAAGAAAAAATGGAATTTCTGGATTTGATCCTATTTGTCGATACCGAAGGCCTCATTGCCATGCAAAATTACAGAAAACCAACTGATAAAAATGGTTTTCTGTGTACCAATAGTGGACATCTGCCCAGGTGGAAACAAAATATTCCACTAGGGCAGTACCAAAGAATTCGAAGAAACTGTACACATTTAGATAATTTCTACAAAGAATCTAGAGATTTAGATAGGAGGTTCAAAGAAAAAGGGTACAACGAAAATTTGCTTTCTATTGTTAAAGAGAAAGTGACACATATGGATAGAGAAAATATGCTAATTCCCCAAGATAAAAATAAAACCATAAATAATAAAAATAAAAATGAAACATCAGATAATAATATCAGATTTATTACAACCTATAATCAGGGCAGTAGGGAGATTGAACATATCCTCAATAAACATTGGGGTATAATGACTTCCGATCCCATATTGGGCAAAACTCTGCCAGACAAACCTATCATAACCTTCAAGAAAAATCAAGATTTGAAAAACATCTTGGCACCCTTAAAACTTAAAGGTACTAAGAAGCCCTCCCAAACTGAAACAAAACATTGGCTAAGTAGATCAAACGGAACATGGCCCAGTGGAATTAAAAACTGCAACATGTGCAGTAGAATTATAAAGGGAGATTCCTTTAACAACATTACAAATTCAAAGACATATAAAGTTAAACATCAGTATTCGTGCCAATCAACATTTGTTGTCTACTTACTAACGTAAGGGCGTACCAAAAGACTTATCAGAAACAGATTTAATGAACATTTTAATAATATAAAAAACAAAGTAGAGAATCATAGTGTCCCCTTCCATTTCTTGAACCATCATAGGGCTGACCTATCTGGACTCAAAATTATGGTGCTTGATTGGATACCCCCCAATACTTCAAAAAACAGACTCCGAAGTTTGAGACAACTTTTTGGATCCATGAACTCCAAACTTTGGGCACAATTAATGAAAAAGGACTCAACATAGACCTAGACCTGCAGGCTTTTATGTAAATAGAAGGGTATCTTTTTAAACATTTAGGTGTCACACTATTGCAAAACTCTAATCAGAACATAATTAAGTGCCTTTAAATATTCCCTGACAATTCAGGATTTATAGGTATATCTTTGCAGGCTGATTTTCCCTAAGTGATCAGGTATAAAACATTTTAGTACTCCCCGTGATCTCTGTATGTGTAGACAAGACGTAGTAGGATTATTTTTAGACATCTCAACTACACAGATAATAAATGCAGTGTGAGATAGCTGTCCATATTTTAACCCTCTTTTTTAATCTTACTTTTATATATCAATCTGTTTTTGGTCTTAATGTTATCCATTTTAGTCATGTTATTATAGTGATTTTTTAACTTATTTGTAATATGTTTTATTTATTTATGTGTGTATTTGCTATCAGTGACGACAATTTCTTCAGACAGGTCTATTCATTTAATGGGAAACACTACGGCCAATAAGCCAATCATAACCTGAGAACCAGGGGGCGTGCCATCCAATCAGAGACTGAGATTACAGAGGCGCGCCAACCCTGGGTTTTTTAAACAAGACTGCTTCACTAAAAGAACATTATACTAACTCTTGAGAAACTCAGGCCAGAGCCTGACGAAACGCGTAGAGGTTGTCAGTTCCTTGCACACCACAAGCCCGACGACGCCCGGACATACTGCAGTGGACTCTTTCTCTCTTACACAACGTCCTGAGGCTTTCCGGAAGCCGGATGAAGGAGCGTGGAAGTCTGACTACCATCTTGACACAACAGATGCCGGTGACTGAAACGGAGGAGTGGTGATTGTGCTTAATTATATTTTTAACATTGTACGTGTATTCACTTCAACGTTGTATGTTGGTCTATTAAAGCTGTATTACTCTTAGAGTGGGTTGCGCTCTCTGTCTTTTTCCTTTTCACCCTTCTAAACATATATAGACTAATAACACATGCTCTTTGCCGCAGAGAAAACCGGAGCCCGACTCAAGACAAAAAGCCTTAGTGCAAGTCCGGAAGTGCGTATAAGAGAAATAACGCAACTTCCGGTTTTGAGCGCTTCCGGTGATTCCCGATCAGAGGGTATACACAATGTAACACTCCAAAACTCTGCAAACATTTCCGGGGCATAGTAATGGTTTATCCAAAGGTAAACATAATTGGCGCAAAATTTTGGCACAATTTTTTGCAAATGTCCAATTGTACAATCTAATCTATTTAAAGCAGCAACATGATACAGCCGGTACCAGTCTTGAGAAAGGTCCTCACAGACCGAAACGCTTAGATTGCACTGGTATTACGGCTCAGGCATATATGGTAAGCAGGATACTTATTGTGTTCCAAATATAGAGGCAATATTGCACTATGTTCCTTTTATTTTTTTATAGGAACCTGATGTCAGATTTAGGATTATTACAACCACTTCTGAAAGAAGATTACCAGCAGAGTTAAATAATACACCACTATCATCACCACATTTAGGATACAACACTCATTTGGATATAAAGGAATTATCTATCGTGCACTAAAAAAGGAAAACAGATATATATATACTCTGAGGGCACACCCTCATTCTATTCAATCATCTTAGGACTATCTGTGTATATATATCCTTTTTAGGTGTATACCTTTTTTCACTTGTATTTTTATTTTTATATTTATGTATTTTTGCATTTTTAAATTTTTACCTTTTTATTTTTGGCTATATATATATATATATATATATATATATATATATATATATATATATATATATATATATATATATATATATACATTTTTTTTTCTCTAAATCCACGAAACTTTTTCGATTTTTCAATTTTTTGTATACACATATAGGGCGCGATCCGATATAGATCGTAGTTTGCGGCGCAAGCGCTGGAACCCCCGCTGCCCGTAGTTTCAACTCGCAACTCGAGCTATCCAATATACCCCGCCGGCAATTGCTAAAGTGCCGTAAGTCGGATAAACCAGCGATGTCCAGAAATCTGCGTAAGTACAAATTTCTGGAGTCGCATTACCCCAAAGTAAACGGTTCTATTGCCAGAACAGCCAATAGAATGCGAGCTCAATCGGAACAGCCAATAGAATGCGAGCTCAATCTGATTGGCTGATTGGATCAGCCAATCGGATTGAACTTGAATCTGATTGGCTGATTGAATCAGCCAATCAGATTTTCTTACCTTAATTCCGATTGGCTGATAGAATCCTATCAGCCAATCGAAATTTGAGGGACGCCATCTTGGATGACGTCATTTAAAGGAAACTTCATTCGTCGTTCAGTCGTCGGGCCAGCTGGATGTTCTGCGTCGGAGGGCTGAAGAAAGAAGATTGAAGATGCCGCTTGGAGGAAAACTTCGCCCAGATTGAGGACCTCTTCTTTGGATGAAGACATCGCCAGATGGAAGACTTCTTCTTTGCCGCTTGGATGAAGACATCGCCAGATGGAAGACTTCTTCTTTGCCGCTTGGATGAAGACATCGCCGGATGGAAGACTTCTTCTTTGCCGCTTGGATGAAGACATCGCCCGGATTGGATGAAGAGTTCGGCCAGGCTGGGTGAAGATGACTCAAGGTAGGGAGATCTTCTGGGGCTTAGTATAAGGTTTTTTTAAGGGGGTTTGGGTGGGTTTAGAGTAGGGGTATGTGGGTGGTGGGTTTTAATGTTGGGGGGTGGTATTGTGGGGTTTTTTACAGGCAAAAGAGCTGTTTACTTTGGGGTATGCCCCGCAAAAAGCCCTTTTAAGGGCTGGTAAAAGAGCTGGTTAATTTTTAATTTAGAATAGGGTAGGGCATTTTTTTATTATTTTATTAGGGGGTTAGAATAGGTGTAATTAGCTTAAAATTCTTGTAATCTTTTTTTATTTTTGTAATTAAGTGCTTGTTTTTTTTTGTAATTTAGTTTAGTGTATTTAATTGTATTTTAGTTTAGATATTTGTAGTTTATTTATTTTTTTTTACAGGCAAAAGAGCTGTTTACTTTGTCCATATTTTAACCCTCTTTTTTAATCTTTTTAAATCTTACTTTAATTTATCAATCTGTTTTTGGTCTTAAAGTTATCCATTTTAGTCATGTTATTATAGTGATTTTTTAACTTATTTGTAATATGTTTTATTTATTTATGTGTGTATTTGCTATCAGTGACGACAATTTCTTCAGACAGGTCTATTCCTTTAATGGGAAACACTACGGCCAATAAGCCAATCATAACCTGAGGACCAGGGGGCGTGCCACCCAATCAGAGACTGAGATTACAGAGGCGCGCCAACCCTGGGTTTTTTAAACAAGACTGCTTCACTTAAAGAACATTATACTAACTCTTGAGAAAGTCAGGCTGGAGCCTGACGAAACTCGTAGAGGTTGTCAGTTCCTTGCACACCACAAGCCCGACGACGCCCGGACATACTGCAGTGGACTCTTTCTCTCTTACACGACATCCTGAAGGCTTTCCAGAAGCCGGATGAAGGAGCGTGGAAGTCTGACTACCATCTTGACACAACAGATGCCGGTGACTGAAACGGAGGAGTGGTGATTGTGCTTAATTATATTTTTAACATTGTACGTGTATTCACTTCAATGTTGTATGTTGGTCTATTAAAGCTGTATTACTCTTAGAGTGGGTTGCGCTCTCTGTCTTTTTCCTTTTCACAGCATCTTTGAGAATCAGGAGCACAGCCCTGATCGTTACATGAGAGCAGCACCCACAGGTCCCAACACCACTTGGGAAGTATAGTATTTAACAATATATTATACTCACTTTAACACTTTGGGGTGATAAACAGCACAAGTGGTTGTATTTATTACTATCAGTATATATGTATATGGTACATTTGGTGTTTATACCACATTCACGCATGATTCACTGAGTATGTACATATGATTTATTGAGCTATGTGTTTATGACTTTTAAATACTTGGCTACATGAAATTGATCTATTTATTATATTTCCGCATAGTCACTTATACACACGGTAAGAAGCGCAGCTTCAGCTATTGTGTATGTTTAGAAGGGTATTACGATCTCAGGAATATACGGGTTTTTACAGAGGATTTTGTTGCCTATATCAACAACAAAAATCATGGCTAAACCAAATCCACTTAATCATATAAATTATGTACAATTATAATGTTTTAGGCAAGGATATTTTATTATATACAAAGGGAATTTTTATGCATATTTCTGCTATCTTGCATGGTTCTGGTAAATAGGTAAATAGGTTTTTGTTTACATAGTGTAAAGATCTGGTTATCTAAACTTAACCTTCACTTATACGGTTTAGGTATTGGGAGTGTATTCCTAATACATATACATTTGTCTTGCATATCAAATAGTTAAAGTAATGTTGTTAAAAGCCATAAAAGTAAATAAAAATATATAATATAATATTTTATAAGCCATATACAATTAAATTACAAATAATACATTCCTAAAATTCAAATAAAGTACAAATAAAGTACATATACAATTGAAGTACACATAATACATTCCTAAAATTCCTTAAGAATCCACAGGGATGTGTAATAGATTCTTAGAGATTTTATTCCTAAAAATACAATCAAAATATATAATAAAGATATATAATAGATTTGTATGAGTAATCTATATGTAAGCAATATTAGAAAGGTATTAAAGAGCTAAAAAAGATAAAAATAGATGAAAATATAATGTTCGGTAGACCATATGGGATAAAAGTACAAATGATACACTTCTAAAAATCCATAGGGATATCTGAATATGTATGAGTAATCTATATATGTACGGTATATAGCAGGTAATACTTTAGTCTGTAAAATTTCTTTTTGAATTTTTTAGAAATTAGAGTTTTTAAACTAAATCTCTATATTGCAATTTACTCTGTCTAGATACCTTCTTAAAACCATTAAGTTGGTATCCTGGGAAAATGACCTCCCCATCAAGATCCACCTTTGTCCCCTTATTACTTGGATTGGGATAGTTGATATCATAATATTTGGGGGGTCTTTCTAGTTTTTAGTTTGTCCTTGAGGGAGAGTGATGTCTAATAAGGGTGACATAATAGGATTATCTCAAGCACTCTTATAGTAGATGGAATATCTCTGTGCTGTTATTAAAGCCCTTTGGGAAAGTACAGTCTAGGAGGAAAATCCATTTGGATTCTACTTTGAGGAGTTGCTTTTCAAAGTCCCCCCTCTCCAATTTTTCATTGGTTTACTAATACCCATAAATTTGAAGGTTTTATTATTTCCATTGTGGACTTCATTAAAGTGCTTATAGAGTGGGAAGTCTTCTTTTCCCCATTTTATCTGGAGAAGGTGTTCACGGATCCTGTCTCTCAGTCTCCTTGATGTCTACCCTATGTACTGCAGTCCACATCCACATTCTATCAGATATATGATGCCTGTATCGTGGCACCTTATTACCTCTTTCATTTCAAAAAACTCGTGTGTGACCTTAGATTTAAAGTTGTGTCCTCTCCTACCATGTTTGCATGCTTTGCATGAATATCATGGAAAGAACCCTTTCAGTTGTTTGCCAAATACATCTTTTATTTTATTTTAAGTCTTCGTAGAGATACTCGGTGCAATCATCATTTTTAAATTTTTTGTTCTCCGATATATAAACTTGGGGGATTCATTTAGGTCTTTCCCAATTATAGTGTCCTCTTTGAGGAAATGCCTGTGTTTCCTTAGGATTCTCTCTATTAGGAATCTATTTTCACTGTACTCAGTGATGAAGGCCACCTGTATTGTTTTGTCCTCAATTATGTTTTTGTCTTTGCTTCCACCTCCTTCATTGTATCTTCTATGGTCTTTTCGTCATATCCCCTGTCTAGGAATCTCTCTTTTAGGATTTCCGATTGTTCTTTCCATTTTATGATGTCAGAATAGTTTTTCCTAATTCTCATGAGCTGTCCCTTAGGGATGTTGCACTTCCATCTTTGGTGGTGGCAGCTGGTTTGGTGAATGTAGTTGCTGCAATCTATATCCTTAAAGTATGTAGAGGTTGAGAGTTTTCCTTTCTCCACGGTTATATTGAGATCTAAAAAATGGATGTTGTTTTTGCTTACTTCATACGTAAAATTCAGATTCATGGAATTTCTATTCATCACATTTATAGTGTATTCCAGGTCCTCAAGGGACCCTTTCCATACTATAAGGATGTCGTCTATGTATCTTTTGTAGAGGACCAGGTCTGCGCCCACGGGGCAGGAGTCCCAAAATATACTCTCCCATTTGCCCATGTATAAGTTGGCATAGCTGGGCGCAAACCTGGTCCCCATAGCTGTTCTACAAGTCTGATTATAAAATTTCCCTCTGTCGTGGAAATAATTGTGAGTAAGGATGTATAATATACTTTCCAAGATGAACTCCCTTTGATCTGGACTTAATTCACTGTCTTTCTCCAAAAAATGTTTTACTGCTTCCACACCTAGGTTGTGTGGAATGCTCGTGTAGAGAGCAGTAACATTGCAGGTGGCTAAAATATAGTCATCCTCCCATTTTAGACAGTTCAATATTTTCAACACTTCCGTCGAGTCCCTAAGGTAAGAGGGAAGGTTATGTACATATTTTTGAAGTCTTCTATCTATATATTCAGATAGGTTACAGGTAATGGAACCGATACCTGATATTATGGGCTTCCCTGGAGGATTTGTCAGCCTTTTGTTTATTTTCGGGAGGTAGTAGAATACAGGTATTCTCGGATGTTTGGTGGATATATACCTGTGTTCTTGATGGTTAAGTATACCCCTCCTTTTGGCTGACATAATCATGGAGTCTAGTTGTTTTTTTAAGTTCTCAGTGGGGTCATAATCTAGAACTTTATAGGTTTCGAAGTCTCCTAGAATCCTCTCTGACTTTTTATTGTAGTCTTCTTTATTTAGAATCACAATGCCCCAACCCTTATCGGCTGGTTTCACTATGATGTTTCTGTTTTGTTCCAAGTTTTTAATGGTATCTATTTGGGTTTTGGTCAAATTGTGATGGAATTTTTTGAGGTGTGTGCTCTTCAGTTTCTTTAAATCATCACAGACTGTGTTTTCAAAGGTTTCAATATATGGACCTTTGTGTGTAAAGGGGAAAAAAAGTGGATTTTGGTTTGAGGTCTGTGTAGGTTAGCATCCCTTGTGCCTGATCTCCCGTTGTCCTGATATTTGTATTATCATGTGTGGTCTGTTGATAATTTTGTTTCTCTAATGCAGATTTACAGAAAAATATCTTGAGGGTTAATTTTTTTATTAACTGCTTGATGTGTGTATAGGTCTGGAATTTATCCAGCCCCCTTGATGGAGCATATGATAGACCTAAAGATAGTACTTCAATATCTTTGGGATTCAGGTTGATATTACTTAAATTATATATCCCTTTCGTTTTAGAATCACTTGTTGAAGGGACTATATTATATTCAGTTTCCTGTTTTTCTTTGTGTATATGTGTAGTTTCCTTAGGTTTTCTTTTTGTCTTTATCCCTGCTCTTCTGCCTCTTCTATATTCTGTGTTCTCTGTTTTTTCTTTGATTGTTTGTTTCTGTCTACAAGTGTTGAGATGCCCTCCCCTAAAAAATGATGGTTGTTTTGGTTAACTGTAATACCTGGTGGTGTGCTGTTTTTTTGTCTTATATTTGTAGGGCTGTTTGTGTCTTCCATGTGTTTCAGATGTTCAAATCTATTTGTAATAGGTGTGTGAGTATCCACCCAATCTTGTCTAGGTTTTATATTATGTGTATTCCTCGGGGGATGCTCCTGGTTGTTGTCATTGAAATGTACTCTTGGGTGCATATTTCTATGTCCTTGTCTATATCCATAATCCATGTTGTAGTTGTCCCTATTTTCATAAATATCCCTATCTTCGTGGGATTGAAGTCTGATCTGATGTCGACTATGGAAATGTATAGGTGACCTACCCCTGAAATTTTCACCGCCTATTGAATAGTGGGACGGTGTTTCCCTGTAATAACCATATCTAGGTCGGTTCTCATATCCCCGATGTCAGTTCTGTCGGTGATGTGGGTGGTGTCTTTAACCCCTTAATGACCACAATGTACCCTGTATGTCACTGGTCGTTAAGTGTTTTTTCAGGACATAATAGCACAAGTCTAGCAAGAACACGCTATTAATGCCCTCCCTCCAGCAGGCTTTGTGGCATAGAGCAGTCTCAACGCTCATGGCAAGACCGCGCTATAAAACAATCAAGTCCCAAAAAAAGGCCAGCGACATACAGGGTACGTCGCTGGTCCTTAAGGGGTTAATGTGAGGGCCTGTGATATGGGTATTGTGCTTGGTCCCAGTTATCTCTACTTCTGGGTCTAAAATTGCCTCTATAATTCCCCCTTTTGTAGTCCCTAGATTCGGGTGGATCTCTGGGATAGTGATCCCTGACATTTGAATAATGTCTTTCATGGAAGTTACCAACATTCCTATTCTGGGGTGTGGAATGATTGTCATTATGTCCCCATTGTCTGTATTGGTATTGTTGGTTTTGTTTCTTGTTTTTATTATAATTATTTCCCCTTGGAGCTACCACTGTCCATTCTTCTTCCATGTGTGTGGTACTACTCTCTGTGTTTAATTCACTGATTGTATTTATGTCTTCCCTGCTCTGAATGGCTATGTTCAGGTCTCTGTGTATATTCTTTGTTTTCTTGGAAATAATATCATCTTTGATCTTTAATGTAATTTTTCTGGAGATGGTGATGATGTCTCTGGTTTTCCCTGGGCACCAATGAGGTGGATCAGGAGTTCCTGTTGCTCTGTGATTTCTGTGGGGAACACTTTCACAAGTGCACCAGCATGAAGAACAGGACAGGCAGAGCTAGGTGTGGAGTGTAAGGATGGAGAGGAGCTCAGAGCGCTTACAGGTGAATTCAAAGATAGGTGCAATAGTAGCAGGGACAGAGTGATATACACTGGAGAAGTTTTAATAAAAGATTCTCCTCTTGTTAGACAGATGGACCTCTCCTTAAAAAGATTTGAAACCCACATTTCATGATTCAGATAGAGCAGTGCTTTCCAAACTGTGTGTCGTGACACATTAGTGTGTCGGCGGCAGTGTGTAAGTGTGTCCCTGCTTTAGCACAAATGCTTTTGAATTAAAAAAAAATAAAAAATATTTTTTTGGTTTCCGTCTTTCCGCCTGCTTGCTACGCATATCACATGGTTGACAAGTGATTGATACCTAGTGGGTCACATATCTTAACCTAGTAGCACATATTAGTGGGAACTGAAACTATTCCCATTTGCGGCACATTGGCTCCTGACTGCACGTGTAGACTCCTCAATCAGCTCGTAACTGCATGTGTAGTCAGTGAGTGGGACAGCAGTGTGTTTGCAGCACGGACATTAGTCAGTCGGATTCATAGAGCACTGATGGCAGCAGCTTAAATGCTGAGCTAAAGTCAGAAGTCAAAATGTTGATTTTTTTTGCAGCTAGCTCCCAGTAGTGCATTGCTGCTCCTGCTCTTGATATATGGATAGGAAGTGGAAGCTTAAAAATGCTTGATGATGAAATTCGAGTGTCTTTATCTAATATTCCACTAAATATTCAGAAACCGTGTTCATCCCATCAACCTCATACATCACATTAAAATAGTAAGTAGCTATTGGTGATATTAAACTTTTTTTTAATTCTTGCACATACTTACTGTTACTTGTAAATACATTTCGTTATTATATAATTTACGTATGTGTCTGTATCTCTTAAAACAAGTTAGTTTAACCTCCTGTTTGCTAGTACATCTGAATTACTGTGTCGCAAAATTATGTAGGTCTAAAATGTGTGTCACCAACATGAAAAGTTTGGAAAGCTCTGAGATAGAGCATGCAATTTTAAACAACTTTCTCATTTAATCCTATTATCATTTTTGGTATCTTTATTTGAAATAGCAGGATTGTAAGCTTAGAAGCTTTAGCTGGCCCATTTTTGACTCCGCACTTGGGTAACACTTGTTGATTGGTAGTGCAACCCAGGTGCTGAACCAAAATGGGCCAGTTTCTAAGCTTACGTTTTTGTTTTTCAAATAAAGATGCAAAGAGAATGAAGAGAAATGAATAATTGGAGTAAATATAGAAAGTTGTTTAAAACAACATGCTCTATCTGAATTATAAAAGAAAAAAAATTAGGTTCCATATCATTTTAACAATTCCTTCTAGGAAGGAAAACCTTCTACCATTTCCTTACTGTCAGTTCTCACTTCTAGGTACACAATGATTTAACAGAAGAAGACAAGAACAAGTGAGAACTGGGAACTGCTGACACTCTGACAGGGAAACATGGCAGACTCAGAATCTATAAAACTGGGTGAAGCTTGCTGCTAGCCTAATTTAACAAAATAAACATTAAAGAAGAGAATAGATCAACAATGATGATCCAAGACAGCAATAGGCAATTGTATCATTATACAGATAGTGATTACCGATGTCAAACTCAGAATCTATAAAACTGTTTGTAGCTATCCTAATCTAACAAAAACCAGTTTTATAGAGACTGCCATCAGTATATATACATACACATACAAATACACACATACAGTTGTACTCATACGTTTGCATCTTTCATCCAGTGCTGCACTGACGTTTCTGGATTCTGAGTCATGGGGAAAGCAAAATAATTATCAAAGGATCTGAAGGAAAAGGTAGTTGAACTGTATAAAACAGGAGAGGGATATAAAAAGATATCCAAGGAATTGAGAATGCCAATCAGCAGTGTTCAAACTCTAAGTAAGAAGTGGAAAATTAGGGGTTCTGTTGAAACCAAACCACAGTCAGGTAGACCAACTAAAATTTCAGCCACAATTGCCAGGAAAATTGTTTGAGATGCAAAGAAAAACCCACAAATAACTTCAAGTTAAATACAGGACTCTCTGAAAACATGTAGTGTGGCTGTTTTAAGATTCACAATAAGGAGGCACTTGAAGAAAGATGGGCTGCATGGTCGAGTCGCCAGAAGAAAGCCATTACTGTGCAAATGCCACAAAGTATCCCACTTACAATATGCCAAACAGCACAGAGACAAGACTCAAACCTTCTGGCACAAAGTAATTTGGAGTGATGAGACCAAAATTGAGCTTTTTGGCCACAACCATAAATGCTACATTTGGAGAGGAGTCAACAAGGCACCATTCCTACTGTGAAACACGGAGGTGGATCGCTGAGGTTTTGGGGATGTGTGAGCTACAAAGGCACAGGAAATTTGGTCAGAATTGATGGCAAGATGAATGCAGTATGTTATCAAAAATACTGGAGGAAAATTTGCATTCATCAGCCCGGAAGCTGCGCATGGGATGTACTTGGACATTCCAACATGACAATGATCTTAAGGCCAAGTCGACCTGTCATTGGCTACAGCAGAATAAAGTGAAGGTTCTGGAGTGGTCATCTCAGTCTCCTGACCTCAATATCATTGAGCCACTCTGGGGAGATCTCAAATGTGCAGTTCATGCAAGACAGCCCAAGAATTTACAGGTAATGGAGGCTTTTTGCCAGGAAGAATGGGCAACTTTACCATCTGAGAAGATAAAGAGCCTCATCCACAAATACCACAAAAGACTTCAAACTGTCATTGATGTTAAAGGGGGCAATACACGGAAGAACTTGGGTATGTAAACTTTTGATCAGGGTCATTTGGGTAGTTTCTGTTGTCATTATGATTTAAAAAGTGTAAACACAGTTGATTGATAATAAATGGCTTCAGCCAAACACTAAACATGAGTGAAAGAAAAGTTTTTGTGTTATCATTCATATTCTCTGAAAAATGGCCAAAAAATCATAAATTCTGCCAGGGTATGTAAACTTATGAGCACAAATATATATATATATATATATATATATATATATATATATATATATATATATATATATATATATATATATATCACACGATCATTAAAGATGGCCTCATAGTCCAACCACCTGGGTGCACTGCTCGCATACAAAAATAGGAAACAAGGTAAAACATTTGCTGTGATGTTTTGGGAATCAAAAATTACCCCTTCTTCTTCTGAATATATATATATATATATATATGACATATGTATATACACGCACACATATACAGTGTACCTTGTATTTCCATCTATAGAAATAAACTATAATAATGATAACCATTACCTATCTATTTCTGAATTAGTATGTGACTGTGATTTCATAATAAATAATTTAGAAATAGATAGGTAATGGTTATCATTGTTATAATCAGTGAACTGAAGTGATAATCTATCAGATTCTATTCCCTTAGATTCCGATTGGCTGATAGTATTCTATCGGTCAATAAGAATTAAGGTGGAAAAATCCTATTGGCTGATGCAATCAGCCAATAGGATTGAGCTTGCACGCTCCGCGTTGGATGGATGAAGATAGAAGATGCCGTCTGGATGAAGACTTCTGCCCGTCTGGAGGACCACTTCGCCCGGCTTGGATGAAGACTTCTCCCGGCTTCGTTGAGTACTTTGGCCCAGTTGGATGAAGACTTCTGCTGCTTCCTTGAGGATGGATGTCAGGTCTTCAGAACAGTAAGTCGATCTTCAGGGGGTTAGTGTTAGGGTTTTTTGAGGGTTTATTGGGTGGGTTTTATTTTTAGATTAGGGTTAAGCGCAATGCCCATACAAATGCCCTTTTCAGGGCAATGGGGAGCTTAGGTTTTTTTAGTTATTGTTTTATTTGGGGGGGGGGGGGTTGGTTGTGTGGGTGGTTGGTTTTACTGTTGGGGGGTTGTTTGTATTTTTTATTTACAGGTTAAAGAGCCGATTTCTTTGGGGCAATGCCCTGCAAAAGGCCCTTTAAAGGGCTATTTGTAGTTTATTGTAGGTTAGGGTTTTTTTATTTTGGGGGGCTTTTTTATTTTCATAGGGCCCTTAGATTAGGTGTAATTAGTTTAAATCCTTGATAATTTCTTTTTTATTTTTTGTAACTTAGTGTTTATTTTTTTGTGTAACTTGGTGTTTGTTATTTTTTGTAACTTAGTTGTTAGTTTTTTGTAACTTTTAAATTTTTTAGTTTATATTTAAATTATTTGAGTAGGGTTAGGTTTCTAAACATATAATATAGATAATTTAATTTGTAGTTTAACGTAGTTTTAGTATAATAGTTAGGGTAGATTAATCAATAGTTTAATGTAATTTTAGTATAATAGTTAGTGTAGAATAAATATGTTTAATATAGTTTAATGTAATTTTAGTATAATAGGGTAGATTAAAGTTAAGTTTAAATTTATTTTAAGATAGGGATGAGTTAATATTTCATATAAAATTAGCGGGTTGTTAGGTTTAGGGGTTAATAGGTTAATTTGGATTATGGCGAGGTGGGGCGCTGGTGGTTTAGGGGTTAATAGGTTTAGTAAGTTCTAGTGATGTGGGAGGCCAGGAGTTTAGGGGTTAATACATTTATTTAGTTGCGGTGGGATCTGGGAGTAGCAGGATAGGGGTTGATAACTTTATCTAGGTGGCGGCGATGTAGGGGCAGCAGATTAGGGGTTAATAAGTATAATGTAGGTGGCGGCAGTGTAGGGAGGGGCAGATTAGGCGTGTTTAGACTTGGGGTACATGTTAGGGTGTTAGGTGTAAACGTTACCATAGGAATCAATAGGATATTGGGCAGTAGCGAACATGAGCTTTCGCTGCTTCCAGACTCCCATTGATTCCTATGGCTTCCGCCACCTCAATGGTGGTGGATTGAAAACCAGGTACGCTGGGCCAGAATAGTGGTGAGCGTACCTGTTAGACATTTGTTAACTAGCAAAAGTAGTCAGATAGTGCCGAATTTGCATTCAGAACATCTGTAGTGACGTAAGCATTGATCTGTGTCGGACTGAGACTGGCAGATCATATGTAACATCACAAATTTCTACTTTTGCCGGGCTGTAGGCTTTGATAACTAAGGGGAGTCAGGCTTGCCACAATTAAGCTGCGGAATTCCAGCGTATTTGCGTTTGATGGCTTAATAAGTAGGGGCCATTGCGTCTACTTCCAATAATGCCTTTGGATCAGCAAGTTCACCATCTGAGGCTCCTTATTTTTGCAAATTGTCTTAAGGCACTACTCGTTTTACTCATATCTTAGGCAAATCCTTGCATGCAGAAGCACAGCATTTAAAAATAGGGAGTAGAGAACCTGTTGCCCAAAGGTTAAACTGGATACTCTTAGCTCTGAGAGTCTACAAACACAGATTAAGAATTCGGATAATGAGGCATTTAATGAGGTTTTTATAACATGATTTTTATCTAGACCTTTACATGGATTTTTATAGCAAATATGACAATGAGATGTCTTATCCCTCACTCCTGGGCACTTGCATACTCTGGGTATAGATGTTTCACTGATGGATAAGATATTAGACACTTACGGCTAGATTTAGAGTTTTGTCTGTAACGACCCGCGTAGCTAACACTGGCTTTTTTCTGGCCGCACCTTTAAAATAACTCTGGTATTGAGAGTCCACAGAAAGGCTGCGTTAGGCTCCAAAAAAGGAGCGTAGAGCATATTTAACGCAACTGCAACTCTCGATACCAGAGTTGCTTACGGACGAGGCCAGCCTCAAAAACGTGCTCGTGCACCATTCCCTCATAGGAAACAATGTTTGAGCTGAAAAAAAACCTAACACCTGCAAAAAAGCCGCGTTCAGCTCCTAACGCAGCCCCATTGTTTGCTATGGGGAAACACTTCCTACGTCTGCACCTAACACTCTAACATGTACCCCGAGTCTAAACACCCCTAACCTTACACTTATTAACCCCTAATCTGCCGCCCCCGCTATCGCTGACCCCTGCATATTATTTTTAACCCCTAATCTGCCGCTCCGTAAACCGCCGCTACTTACATTATCCCTATGTACCCCTAATCTGCTGCCCCTAACACCGCCGACCCCTATATTTATTAACCCCTAATCTGCCCCCCACAACGTCGCCTCCACCTGCCTACACTTATTAACCCCTAATCTGCCGAGCGGACCGCACCGCTATTATTATAATAAAGTTATTAACCCCTAATCCGCCTCACTAACCCTATAATAAATAGTATTAACCCCTAATCTGCCCTCCCTAACATCGCCGACACCTAACTTCAATTATTAACCCCTAATCTGCCGACTGGAGCTCACCGCTATTCTAATAAATGTATTAACCCCTAAAGCTAAGTCTAACCCTAACACTAACACCCCCCTAAATTAAATATAATTTTAATCTAACGAAATTAATTAACTCTTATTAAATAAATTATTCCTAGCCAATCGGATTGAACTTGATTCTGATTGGCTGATTCCATCAGCCAATCAGAATATTCCTACCTTAATTCCGATTGGCTGATAGAATCCTATCAGCCAATCAGAATTCGAGGGACGCCATCTTGGATGACGTCATTTAAAGGAACCGTCATTCGTCGTTCAGTCGTCGGCCAGGATGGATGTTCCGCGTCGGAGGTCTTCAGGATGCTGCCGCTTCGCTCCGGATGGATGACGATAGAAGATGCCTCTTGGATGAAGACTTCAATCGGATGGAAGACCTCTTCTTGCTCCACTTGGATGAAGAATTTGGCTTGGCTGGGTGAAGACGACTCAAGGTAGGGAGATCTTCAGGGGCTTAGTGTTAGGTTTATTTAAGGGGGGTTTGGGTTAGATTAGGGGTATGTGGGTGGTGGGTTGTAATGTTGGGGGGGGGTATTGTATGTTTTTTTTTACAGGCAAAAGAGCTGAACTTCTCTGGGCATGCCCCGCAAAGGGCCCTGTTCAGGGCTGGTGAGGTAAAAGAGCTTTGAACTTTAGTAATTTAGAATAGGGTAGGGCATTTTTTATTTTGGGGGGCTTTGTTATTTTATTAGGGGGCTTAGAGTAGGTGTAATTAGTTTAAAATTGTTGTAATATATTTCTAATGTTTGTAAATATTTTTTTATTTTTTGTAACTTAGTTCTTTTTTATTTCTTGTACTTTAGTTAGTTTATTTCATTGTATTTATTTGTAGGAATTGTATTTAATTTATTTATTGATAGTGTAGTGTTAGGTTTAATTGTAGATAATTATAGGTATTTTATTTAATTTATTTATTGATAGTGTAGTGTTAGGTTTAATTGTAACTTAGGTTAGGATTTATTTTACAGGTAATTTTGTAATTATTTTAACTATTTTAGCTATTAAATAGTTCTTAACTATTTAATAGCTATTGTACCTGGTTAAAATAAATACAAAGTTACCTGTAAAATAAATATTAATCCTAAAATAGCTATAATATAATTATAATTTATATTGTAGCTATATTAGGATTTATTTTACAGGTAAGTATTTAGCTTTAAATAGGAATAATTTATTTAATAAGAGTTAATTCATTTTGTTAGATTAAAATTATATTTAACTTAGGGGGGTGTTAGTGTTAGGGTTACACTTAGCTTTAGGGGTTAATACATTTATTAGAATAGCGGTGAGCTCCAGTTGGCAGATTAGGGGTTAATAATTGAAGTTAGGTGTCGGCGATGTTAGGGAGGGCAGATTAGGGGTTAATACTATTTATTATAGGGTTAGCGAGGCGGATTATGGGTTAATAACTTTATAATAATAGCGGTGCGGTCCGCTCGGCAGATTAGGGGTTAATAAGTGTAGGCAGGTGGAGGCGACGTTGAGGGGGGCAGATTAGGGGTTAATAAATATAATATAGGGGTTGGCGGTGTTAGGGGCAGCAGATTAGGGGTACATAGCTATAATGTAGGTGGCTGCGCTTTGCGGTCGGCAGATTAGAGGTTAATTATTGTAGGTAGCTGGCTGCGACATTGTGGGGGGCAGGTTAGGGGTTAATAAATATAATATAGGGGTTGGCGGTGTTAGGGGCAGCAGATTAGGGGTACATAAGTATAACGTAGGTGGCGGTCGGCAGATTAGGGGTTAAAAAAAATTAATCGAGTGGCGGCGATGTGGGGGGACCTCGGTTTAGGGGTACATAGGTAGTTTATGGGTGTTAGTGTACTTTAGAGTACAGTAGTTAAGAGCTTTATGAACCGGCGTTAGCCCAGAAAGCTCTTAACTACTGACTTTTTTCTGCGGCTGGAGTTTTGTCGTTAGAATTCTAACGCTCACTTCAGACACGACTCTAAATACCGGAGTTAGAAAGATCCCATTGAAAAGATAGGATAAGCAATTGACGTAAGGGGATCTGCGGTATGGAAAAGTCGTGGCTGAAAAGTGAGCGTTAGACCCTTTTTTGAATGACTCCAAATACCGGCGGTAGCCTAAAACCAGCGTTAGGAGCCTCTAACGCTGGTTTTCACGGCTACCGCCGAACTCCAAATCTAGGCCATAGAGAACTCATATATTTAGCCGTAAATATATTAGGTACCTTTGTTTTTCATCTGAGTGGACTCTAGCAACTCATCTCATAAATTCCTGCAAAGGTGACTCAGATAATCCTTAGACAGAGAAGACCACAATAATTTTAGTTGATTTGGCCTCTTCCTTCAACAAACAGGGTAGGCGCTTCTGGAAGGGCCACGATTCGTTGTTGAATAATACATAGGTTTTTTTTTATATATATGTCAGGCTTATTGGCTCAGATCCTTCACTTAGCAGATAGGGGAAAAATATATCTTCTCTTCTCTGGATCCCTTTAAAATCATGGAATTTCTGTCATGATATGCCAGATTAACTAAATCCCATGGAAGTCTTCTTAGGAGACCAGGATATTGTGGGTGCTTTTTCAGTTGGCTTGTAGATTTGGACAGAGAGGTGACAAATTCCTTTCATTTAGGAGTTTCCCAGCAAGGGGCTTAGGCTTTTCCCCCATTCATGATTATTTCCATGAAAATTCTCTTGAACCAAAATTTCAGTACCTCATAACTTTTATCATGACATCTTCTGGAAACAGTTCTAACCACTTTGCCAGAATCACCTTCCACTTATAGTTATGGTAGAGTCTGGTTTCGTGTGATCACTGGTGTGTGGGAAGGGGTAATAATCACTTTTCAACATTTGCTTACCATGTGATTAAGATTTATTGTTTTACTATTGCTGTACATGATAAATAAATAAATACAACTATATACATATATATGTATTACACAGTATATATATATATATATATATATATATATATACCAATATATCTTCACTTCCACTAACCCATAGATCATTGGCTTTAAGAAAGGTGCCATGTATTGCATGTACCTGCACTCCAGTAAACAGCAGTTATATTGTTGATGCTGAACCAATACTGGGTTTTGACAGAAGGCTAACTATAAAAACTACTGTTTATAAGAACATTTGTTTAATACCATGTCTGTTAATTATTCAAAAGGTTTAAATAAACAAAGTCAATATGATGACAAAGTTATATAAACATATAGATACTTCAATTAGAATCTTTATAATTAAATCGTGTGTAGGTGGACTATGTCTGTAATGCATATTGTAATGAGGATTCTTAATAATATTTATATAATGGTATAAAATAACATTCTGTGCTCCCTTAGGCAGATTATACAAATAGAACAGTTAAAAATGATTGAAAGCTGGGTTATAAGCAGATAAAGGTATTTTTATATCAACATACTAATTGTATAGTTCTATAGTTTTTTGATTTAGGAAAACGAATAATCATGAAAAAGCTTATGCAGCCCTTTAACTAGTTATATTTCACAGATTTAACTAGATTTGGAAATTGGTTTTGAGGTGCTACTCACTTCATCCATCTCTTAAAGGCAAAGGTGTTCATGCAGAAAGTCAGATCCACCCCTAGGGGCCAAATTATCAAGGGTAGAATGACCCTGCATACGTCTGTTTACGCACAAGCCTTCAGGCTCGCCGGAAACAGGAGTTAAGACTGCTGCTACTTAACTCGTCCGCCCCCTCTGAGGTGGCGGACAGCAATCAGCCAGATTGAATACGATCAGGTTGATTGACACCCCTTGCTAGCTGCATTTGATAATTCGGCCCCCTAGTATTTTGAATAGGGAGTAGAGACTATCGCCTAGATTTAGAGTTTTGTCAGTAAAGACCCGCGGTGCTAACGCTGCTTTTTTTCCCAGCGCACCCTTAAAACAACGCTGGTATTTAGAGTTGTCTGAGTGGCTGCGTTAGGCTCGGAAAAGGGAGCGTTGAGCATAATTTAGCGCCACTTCAACCCTCAATACCAGCGCTGCTTATGGTAGCGGTAAGCTGGAAAAACGTGCTCGTGCACGATATCCCCATAGGAAACAATGGGGCTGAGCTGGCTGTAAAAATAACTAACACCTGCAAAAAAGCAGCGTTCAGCTCCTAACGCAGCCCCATTGTTTCCTATGGGGAAACACTCTCTAAGTCTGCACCTAACACCCTAACATGAACCCCGAGTCTAAACCCCACTAACCTTACACTTATTAACCCCTAATCTGCCACTCCCGCTATCGCTGACACCTGCATTATACTATTAACCCCTAATCTGCCGCTCCGGACACCGCCGCCACCTACATTATAGCTATGAACCCCTAATCTACCGCCCCTAACATTGCCCACACCTATATTATATTTATTACCCCCTAATCTGCCCCCCCAATGTCGCCACTACCTAACTACACTTATTAACCCCTAATCTGCCGACCGGACCTCGCCGCCACTATAATAAATGTATTAACCCCTAAACTTCCGCACTCCCGCCTCGCAAACACTATAATAAATTGTATTAACCCCTAATCTGCCCTCCCTAACATCGCCGCCACCTACCTACAATTATTAACCCCTAATCTCCCGCCCGCAACGTTGCCGCTACTATAATAAAGTCTAACCCTAACACCCCCCTAACTTAAATATCATTTAAATTAAACGAAATAAATGTACTATTATTAAATAAATTAATCCTATTTAAAACTATATACTTACCTATAAAATAAACCCTAATATAGCTACAATATAACTAATAATTACATTGTAGCTATTTTAGGATTTATATTTATTTTACTGGCAACTTTGTATTTATTTTAACTAGGTACAATAGCTATTAAATAGTTAATAACTATTTAATAGCTACCTAGTTAAAATAAGTACAAAATTACCTGTAAAATAAATCCTAACCTAAGTTACAAATACACCTAACACTACACTATCATTAAATTAATTAAATAAATTAACTACAATTAGCTAAACTAAAATACAATTATATAAACTAATCTATAATACAAAAAAAACAAAAACACTAAATTACAGAAAATAAAAAATATTACAAAAAGTTTAAACTAATTACACCTAATCTAAGCTCCCTAATAAAATAAAAAAGCCCCCCAAAATAATAAAATGCCCTACCCTATTCTAAATTACAAAAGTAATCAGCTCTTTTACCAGCCCTTAAAAGGGCTTTTTGCGGGGCATTGCCCCAAAGTAACCAGCTCTTTTACCTGTAAAAAAAAATACAACCCCCCCAACATTAAAACCCACCACCCACATACCCCTACTCTAAACCACCCAAACCCCCCTTAAAAAACCTAACACTAACCCCCTGAAGATCTCCCTACCTTGAGTTGTCTTCACCCAACCGGGCCGAAATCTTCATCCAAGGTGCCCAGAGGATGTCCTTCATCCGGTAGAAGTCTTCATCCAGGCGGCGACTTCAATCTTCATCCATCCGGAGCGGAGCCATCTTCCAAGGAGCTGACGCGGAGCAATCCTCTTCATCCGGAGTCTTCTAACACAATGACGGTCATCCAAGATGGCGTCCCTTCAATTCCAATTGGCTGATAGGATTCTATCAGCCAATCTGAATTAAGGTAGGAAAAATCTGATTGGCTGATTCAATCAGCCAATCAGATTGAAGTTCAATCCAATTGGCTGATCCAATCAGCCAATCGTATTGAGCTCGCATTCTATTGGCTGTTTACTTTTTTAAACCAAAAGAAAATGAACTGGTCAGCAACATGTATTTTTTGTATCTTCATTTTGTGTTTTCATCTTTCAACTTTCCTATTTATCTTTCTCTCTTTATGCTTTTAAAGTTCATACATTTTCCCTGTAAATTCATCCTACTATTGCTCATGCATTCAAGACTCGGGATAAATTATCTTCTAAATACAAGCTGGTCTTTCTGGATTGTCTTGGAACTCATTTACATATTGCACTTTCTTTTAAATTATGATTCTGTTGTTGAAAAGGAGAGCAAGGAACGTTACAGAATAGACAATTCACTCAGGCTAACAAGACAGTATACTCTGAATAATTCACAGGCACAGTATTACATTTTTTTTTCTATAAACATTCAACCTTCTATCAAAATCCAACTCTTCTCTGGATCTATTTAGAAATAGGGAATTTCTTTCTGTGCCAGGGCATGCTACATTCACTAACTGCCATGGCAGAATGGTAATCTTAACATTGTATAGACACTAGTATTGAAATCTGGCTCAACAGTCTTCTAATGGACTTAGAGTTTTCTAGTTGCTTTCTTTTTCTTTGCAAGGATTACTCTCCACTGATTATTATGGTACAGCCTGATTTCATGTGTTTATTGGTGTGATGATCCCTTTTTTGCTGTTATATTTGGTAGTGTTTTTGACAGAGTTTTTTGTCCAACAGAAAGCTCATCATATGATTGGTTATTACTGTAGGCCATATATATATATATATATATATATATATATATATATATATATATATATAGTCCAATCCAAGAACAGGCTCTGGTTGGTCTTATAAAAATATCTAAATTTTATTCAACAAAAGTTAAAAGTCACATAACGTTTCGGCACACATATGCGCCTTTGTCAAATGTCATAAGAAAGGTTTTCACACAGAATAACTAAAAACAATTGGCAAGTGAACATTTTTACAAACCTTATATAGCTAGCCTAACAGCTTTGACTTTTAGCCATCCCATAACCACACTGCCTCGTGTTACTGACGTCATCAGCGACCGCTGTCGCTTAGAGCGTCATGATGTCTGTTAATACGTTGACATGGCAACGTGTTGCACACATTCTATGTACATGTATACCCCACTCCACATAATATGCAGTGCTAAATGAGAGGCATGTGGCACTAGATCACTACACTCTTTGAGCAATCAAATACTAAGTACATTGCTACTGTGAAAGATTACGGCAATTAGATAAGCTAATACACATATAGATTTCCCTAATGTTTTGACACATAAGACACTTAGGTATTTTGCATACTCACTATGCCCTATACACAGCGGCAATGGATCAAAAAATTCTGCACAGATCAAATTGCTCCTGTGTGTGACACATATTCAAAAAACATATGTGACAGACACAGGATTAGCATTACTTGGTCTATATGGATAACATATGGGCATACGTAATCCCTAACCATAATTGTTTAATCTACCACCAATGAACAAACCTATAGCAAATACTATCATATAGTCTTCATAGCCACTGGAAGTATGTGTAGAAGCCTCACATACAGTCAATACCCATTAGGATTTAGGTATAGTTCCATCACAATTAGTAGAAAGGACTAAAGTCCAGAGAGGTATTGAGGCCCCTTGGAGTCAGGGTATCCATCTGAAAGATCAATTTGCTCTCAAGTTGAAGCAATCTTTTTGCTCTATTACCACCCCTGATTAAAGGGGGCATATGTCATGTACTAATCCTTAAAGAACAGTAATTATCCATGATCCTTGCCTTTTAAATAATGTGTGTCTCTATTGTGCTGAGAAGAATCATGATGTTAAGAACTATCCTCTACTGGCAAAATCTTAAAAAGGTAATAAAACTAATAGTCATGAAGTTTTTTCTATCACTCCAGAACCTATTACTCAAATTCCTCTTCTCCTACTGTGGGAACATCATCAGATTTGATCTAATGCCATCATTAATTCAGGTGCTTCTGGATTGTTCATGGATTCCACTTTTGTGGAAATGAATAAAATTACAACAATTAAAAAATCAAAATCATTTGTCTTGCCTGTTTTTGATGGTACATTTTCATCCAAGGGTCCCATAATTTACCAAACAATTCCACTCTCAGTTTTATGTAATAGAGAAATATTAGAATTTGATGTGACTTACTCCTCTATGTTCCCCATTGTACTTGTTTTAAAATGGTTGCAGACACATCAACCTGACATAAATTGGGCATCATCGGAAGTAACTTTTAAATCACAATTTTGTCAAGAAAATTGCATAAACACACCTAAACTTTTACAACTTAGTATTTAATCTATACCTATATATCGAATATATAGATTTTTTAGATGTTTTTGACAAAAAGGAAGCTGAGACATTACCACCTCATGTGAGCTATGATTGCCCCATAGAGTTGAGACCAGGTTCACCTATTCCTTATGGTCGGATTTATCCGCTATCCCAACCTGAACTCAAACATTTAAAGGAATATATAGATGAAAACCTATATATAGATGAAAACCTCAGGAAAGGTTTAATACGTCTAAGTACCTCTCCAGCTGGAGCAGGAATATTTTTCATTAAAAACAAAGATGATACCTTAAGACCTATAATAGACTATCAAGAACTAAATAAGGTAACGATAAAAAATAGGTATCCGCTCCCATTAATCCCTGAGCTCATTGAGAGGTTGAGTTTTGCTAAAATCTATACCAAGTTAGACTTAAGAGGTACATACAATTTAATAAGAATCAGACAAGGAGACGAATGTCTCACAGCTTTTATAACCAGATATGGTTTATATGAATACAATATGATGACATTCGGGCTCAGTAACACCCCAGCCACATTCCAAAACTTCATCAATGATATTTTCAGAGATTTACTTGACGTTTACATGATAATATATCTTGATGACATTCTAATTTATTCTGATAATTTAAAGGATCATATTAACCACGTTACCACAGCTCCTAGGCCCACGCTACCTAATACCAGAAGCCATCACAGACCAAGGTCCCAAAACCCACATTAACACCCAGCAGAACGTCACCTAAGCACCTGGGCACCAAAACAGACAACCGAAATTGCAGTGTTAGTGATAAGGTGGCGCAAAAAATGCTATTCCCAATGAAGGTCGCTTATAGATTATCAGAAAATACTTGTTGTAAATATATAAATTATATTCAAAATATAGAAAAAGAATTTTATTATATAGATCTGTTAAAAATGACTGATATGTTTATATAACTCCTCTAATTAAATATTCCTTTTTGTAATTACCACAGGACTATTTCGTAATTTGAATAAGTTTATACAAATGTATTGGTAGTTTAGATAGTTCATACAAATTTAATTCATTAAAATATAACATTAAAATATTTTAGAATATTTTTGACACCGGTGCCAGTTAAACATAAGCTGATAAATCTTATTTATTAAACATTCATTTGTTAAAACACAAAAGCATATGTATATAATTATACAGATATAAAACCAATTCTTAAAAGTTACAAGTTTACTTGGTATATAATGTGTTCTTGTTTTGTTTATCCAAATGTTTCAGCGGTATATATATATATGTAATTTTTAACACGTTAATGCAGGGTTATTATGTGCAAAACATTTGTGATACCTTGTAGTGTATCCGTTTGGAAACACTTTGTTTCTTATACTTTAATTACAGTTGTCCTGAATCCGTCTGCGGTAGTCAGATTCTGTATAGACTCCCGCACGGTCTTTAAGTTAACCGGGTTTCGACCGATAATAAGGAGGGGTTTAGCCTGGCCCAATTTGGTGCCCTAGTGTTGGTTACCTTGTTTTGGTTTTCCCCGTAGCAATACGGTTAAATAAATGCCGCTAGGTGTATCTGTTTCCTGTCGGTCAGTGACCGAACATTCACTTGAGTTACAGCCGATTTTTCTGTGCGGTTACTGTGCGGTTACTTTGCGGTTCAGTGCGGTTAAATATATGCCGCCAATGGATATCTTCTCTTTCAGCTGCTGGAATGTAGCTAATCCTGCTTTGGGGTTCTTCTTGAAATGTAAATTCAAATGCGGTGGTATAAGCCGCTAGGTGTTTTTCTCTCTCTCCTTTCGGTCAGTGACCGATCGTTTCTTGGAGTGTGGCTGATCCTTTGCAGATATTCTTCCGTGATGTAATTGCTAATTCAATAAAAGAAATAAAACTAACAGTAACCAAACTTAAGTAATTATAGAATGAAATTACCAAGCAAGTAGCAATACCATTTAGTGACAATTTATAAATTTGTCGAGTGGAGATCATGCTAATTCAATAAAAGAAATAAAACTAACAGTAACCAAACTTAAGTAATTATAGAATGAAATTACCGAGCAAGTAGCAATACCATTTAGTGACAATTTATAAATTTAGTTCCATATATATTCGAAACATTTCTATATATATTTTAATTAAGAATCTCTAGAAGTCCATAGGGCCATATTTTGTCATAGAAATAAAACATCCCTATCAAACATATATATCCCTTTTAAAATTGAATATTCCTTTTTGTAGTTTATAGTTTGTAGTTCACAGACTATTACCTCTTAAATCTAAGAAACTGTCTTTTTTAATATGTAACAACATTTGAATTTGCTTAATAAGTTTCAATGTTTATCGATATTCACAAAAATATTTTTTGACTAATCATAGTCAAAATTTAAAATTAAAAATCATTCCCAACACAACGAACTATGTTGAAGGGATACAAAGTATCCAGCACTTTGAGAGTTAACCCAAATAGGGTATAAATAGCATGACAATCCATCACATAGGTATCTTGAAAAAGGCTGTAAAGCCGAAACGCGTAGATATCGGAGTACTGCCACATCGATTGTGGAAAGAAACAAGAGGAGCGCTTCTGATCACTCACTACAGCAAGTCAATAATTCCATCTTCTTGCAATTATTGCACCCACCTGCCTGGTAAGAATCTACCCATGAACAGGCATCTCCATCTAGCGGCGTTTATTTAACCGCATTTGGACTTACATCACGGAAGAATATCTGCAAAGGATCAGCCACACTCCAAGAAACGATCGGTCACTGACCGAAAGGAGAGAGAGAAAAACACCTAGCGGCTTATACCACCGCATTTGAATTTACATTTCAAGAAGAACCCCAAAGCAGGATTAGCTACATTCCAGCAGCTGAAAGAGAAGATATCCATTGGCGGCATATATTTAACCGCACTGAACCGCAAAGTAACCGCACAGTAACCGCACAGAAAAATCGGCTGTAACTTAAGTGAATGTTCGGTCACTGACCTACAGGAAACAGATACACCTAGTGGCATTTATTTAATTGCATTGCTACGGGGAAAACCAAAACAAGGTAACCAACAACTAGGGCACCAAATCAGGCCAGGCTAAACCCCTCCTTATTATCGGTCGAAACCCGGTTAACTTAAAGACCGTGGGGGAGTCTATACAGAATCTGACTACCGCAGACGGATTCAGGACAACTGTAATTAAAGTATAAGAAACAAAGTGTTTCCAAACGGATACACTACAAGGTATTACAAATGTTTTGCACATAATAACCCTGCATTAACGTGTTAAAAATTACATATATATACAGCTGAAACATTTGGATAAACAAAACAAGAACACATTATATACCAAATAAACTTGTAACTTTTAAGAATTGGTTTTATATCTGTATAATTATATACATATGATTTTATGTTTTAACATATGAATGTTTAATAAATTAGATTTATCAGCTTATGTTTAACTGGCACCGGTGTCAAAAATATTCTAAAATATTTTAATGTTATATTTTAACGAATTAAATTTGTATGAACTATCTAAACTACCAATAAATTTGTATAAACTTCTTCAAATTACGAAATAGTCCTGTGGTAATTACAAAAAGGAATATTCAATTAGAGGAGTTATATAAACATATCAGTCATTTTTAACAGATCTATATAATAAAATTCTTTTTCTATATTTTGAATATAATTTATATATTTACAACAAGTATTTTCTGATAATCTATAAGCGACCTTCATTGGGAATAGCATTTTTTGCGCCACCTGATCACTAACACTATTTTTAAACTATTGGGTTAAAAGTTTTTCAGGTGAGCAAATATTCCCCACCATCTTACAGTCTAACCCATTTTACAAACCGAAATTGCAGTCACCGCAAGCGAAACGCACATCAGACTCAGACATCAGACTCAGAGTGGGCCGGACACTGAGGGAAGGCCTAGGCACTTGCAGTCCGGAGGTGAAAGAGGACACATGCAAAAGAGCTGGGGACTCGCACACAGACTGATCAATGCATTGGCAGATTCACCGAAGGGTAAGCAGCTCCACTGCAATACCGGGCGCCTCACACCACACGCAAAACATGTGTAGGGCCTACAAACGGCTCAGGAGGTTAAGGTATGCAGAGCAATAAACAGCACATCCAAGCCACAGGTCACTATCACAATGCACACAAACAAACATCCGGATCCACACTGTGGCCAAGATACACGCTGCAAAAACGGATGAAGCAGGTTATATAAGAAAATAAATAGAGGCCTAACCGCTACACGCCCCACATGCCCTGACCCTGACAGTAGCACACAGTACATAGCTCCGCACAGTCAGAAGGAAGTGTGCCCAAAATCAACAGCTCTTGCAACATTAACCCTGTAGAAGCAAAGCAATAACCCCACTGCCTCAATATACAGCAGAGAACAGCAGACAGCATCTTAAAATAAAACATACAACAGAAAGGGATTAAAAGAATAATAAACAAGAAAAAATAAGGAGCCAACAAACAAATTTACCCTTTCTTTCTATATATATACACAAATATGCCTGGACGCAGATCTGCAAAGCCAGATAGCAACTTACACTCCAAAATGATGCAGCAATCCCTAAAACCAATAGAAGGATGCCCAACATCTACAAACCCTGACCATGGGACTCAAGCCCCAATAGAAAGGCCACAAGACCTACCACCTATGTTGCCCGAGATCACCAATATAACAACAAATGAAATGCAAACTAATAGCGCAATTATTGCTAGAGCACACAATTGGCATACTATATCTAACAGGGGACTTTAACTTGCCTTTAGACCCTGCACGAGACACCTCCACGGGCAGAACAAGCACGCCACGAAAGGTTATAAAAACCATAAACACACAACTCCATTCCCTTAAATTACACAATATCTGGAGGACTTTGAATCCTGACACAAAGGATTATACTTTCTACTCACACCCGCACCAGGTATACACCAGGATAGATTACCTGATAGCAGACCAGATAGTGCTATCATTGATAGAAAGCTCTAACATACTTCCCATTACATGGTCTGATCATGCACCAGTACAATGTACAATAGCATGGCCTGACATACCCACACGCCTCTTCATATGGAGACTGGATGAACATACCCTAGAATACCCCTTAGTAAAAATAGCAGTAGACTCAGTACTGGGACACTACTTTGAGGAAAATACTTCAGACAACATGCCCAACACCACAATTTGGGAGGCCCACAAATGTGTGGTCAGGGGAGAATTCATCAAATATAAAGCAAGAGAGGTTAAGGAGCACCACCAGTTTACAAACTCCTCATTATCTCAAATTAGATACTGGGAAACAGAGTTAAAAAAAAAAACCCACCTCCACAGTCACAGTACAAGCACTAACCAAGATCAAGACTGACTTAAATAAACACCTTTTTAAAGAATACCAATGAAAGGCCTCTATATTACTGCAAAAGTACTTTGACATGAATGATAAAATTGGGCCCTCGCTAGCTAAAGCACTGAAACGGAAAACAATGAACACTCATATATACACACTAACGGATGCAGCAGAGGATAATCAGAACGGCAGTAAGAAATAACAGAGACATTCAGACTATATTATGAAAAACTATATAACATTAGAAATGACAGTTCACAGACAGAATTGGACAGATACTCGCTGCTGAAGGAGGGCGGGTTCACCAACCAAATGCTAGAGGCAAACATCACTGTACTCCCCAAGCTAGGAAAAAACCCAGACAGGCCAGAACATTTTCGCCCCATCTCACTTTTGAATTCGGACATCAAAATATACGCCAACATTTTAGTCAATAGAATCAACAGATATTTACCCAAATTAATACATCAAGATCAGGTGGGGTTCATATCGGGAAGAGAAGCATGAGACAATACGCTAAAGGCTCTGCAGCTGATGGCATATGAACAACATCAACACTGACGCTGAAAAAGCATTTGATCAGGAGTCTTGATCAAAATGAAATTTAGCAATACCTTTACAGAACAAATTTTCACGTTATACAGAAAACCCACAGCCAGAGTAAAAGTGAATGGCCTGCTGTCCAATAGATTCACAATAAGAAACGGCACCAGGCAAGGATGCCCTCTGTCGCCGCTCCTCTTTGCTATGATAATAGAAGTCTTGGCACAGAGGATCCGCAAAGATAGGTTCATCAAAGGGATCCCCACTAAAACATGCAAACACAAATTAGCACTATATGCGGACGATGTACATTAACACTAACCAAAGTAGACAAATCACTTGACAAAGCACTGACCACCTTTGGGGAATACAGGTATTTCTCCAACTTCCACCTCAACATTACTAAATCAGAGCTATTGAAGTAAATGCAAAAACTGGTATTTAAGGAACTATACCTAAATCCCAATGGGTACTCACTGTATGTGAGGTTTCTACACACACTTCCAGTGGCTATGAAGACTATATGATAGTATTTGCTATAGGTTTGTTCATTGGTGGTAGATTAAACAATTATGGTTACGGACTACATATGGCCATGTGTCATCCATGTAGACCGTGTAATTCTAATCCTGTGTCTGTCACATATGTTTTTTGAATATGTGTCACACACAGGAGCAATTTGATCTGTGCAACATTTTTTGATCCAGTGCTGTTGTGTATAGGGCATAGTGAATACGCGGAATACCTAAGTGTCTTATGCGTCAAAATATTAGGGAATCAATATGCGTATTTGCTTATCTAATTGCCTTAATCTTTCACAGTAGAAATGTACTTAGTATTTGATCGCTTATAGAGTGTAGCGATCTAGTGCCACATGCCTCTCATTTAGCACGGCATATTATGTGGAGCGGGGTATACATATACATAGAATGTGTACAACACGTTGCCATGTTAACGTAATAACAGACGTCATGACGCTCTAAGAGACGGTGGTCACTGATGACGACAACAAAAGGCAGTGTGGTTATGGGACAGCTAAGAGTGAAAGCTGTTAGGCTAGCTATAAGGTTTGTAAAAATGTTCACTTGCCAATTGTTTTAGTTTTTTTTGTGTGAAAACCTTTCTTATGACATTTGACAAAGGCACATAAGTGCGCCAAAATGTTATGTCAATTTTAACTTTTGTTGAATAAAATTTTGCCTGTTCTTTGATTGGACTTTGCATATTTTATAGTGCACCGTGGCATTGGACAACGTGTGAGATTGTGCTTTCCCTTCTTTGAGTGAGTACACCTTCACATTTTTGTAAATAATTTATTATATCTTTTCATGTGACAACACTGAAGAAATGACGCTTTGCTGCAATGTAAAGTAGTGAGTGTACAGCCTGTATAACAGTGTAAATTTGCTGTCCCCTCAAAATAACAACACACAGCCATTAATGTCTAAACTGTTGGCAACGAAATTGGGCACATAGTGTCAATATTTTGTGTGGCCACCATTATTTTACAGTACTGCCTTAACCTTCTTGGGCATGGAGTTCACTAGAGCTTATCAGGTTGCCACTTGAGTCTTCTTCCACTCCTCCATGATGACATCACAGAGCTGGTGGATGTTAGAGACCTTGTGCTCTCCCACCTTCTGTTTGAGGATGCCCCACAGATGCTCAATAGGGTTTAGGTCTGGAGACATGCTTGGCCAGTTAATTACCTTTACCCTCAGCTTATTTAGCAAGGCAGTGGTCGTCTTGGAGGTGTGTTTGGGGTTGTTATCATGTTGGAATACTGCCCTGCGGCCCAGTCTCTGAAGGGAGGGGATCATTCTCTGCTTCAGTATGTCACAGTACATGTTGGCATTTATGGTTCCCTCAATGAACTGTAGCTCCCTAGTGCTGGCAGCACTCATGCAGGCCCAGACCATGACACTCCCACCACCATTCTTGGCTGTAGGCAAGACACACTTGTCTTTGTACTCCTCACCTCATTGCCGACACACACGCTTGACACCATCTGGACCAAATAAGTTTATCTTGGTCTCATCGGACCACAGCACATGGTTCCAGTAATTCATGTCCTTAGTCTGCTTGTCTTCAGCAAACTGTTTGCAGGCTTTCTTGTGCATCATCTTTAGAAGAGGCTTCCTTCTGGGACGACAGCCATGCAGACCAATTTGATGCAATGTGCGGTGTATGGTCTAACAGGCTGACCCCCCACCCCTTCAACCTCTGCAGCAAAGCTGGCAGCACTCATACATATATTTCCAAAAGACAACCTCTGGATATGATGCTGAGCAAGTGCACTCAACTTCTTTGGTCGACCATGGCGAGGTCTGTTCTGAGTGGAACCTGTCCTGTGAAACTGCTGTATGGTCTTGCCCACCATGCTGCTGCTCTGTTTCAGGGTCTTGGCAATCTTCTTATAGCCTAGTCAATCTTTATGTAGAGCAACAATTCTTTTTTTCAGATCCCTCAGAGTTCTTTGCCATGAGGTGCCATGTTGAACTTCCAGTGACCAGTATGAGACAGTGTGAGAGTGATAACATCAAATTTAACACATCTGCTCCCCATTCACACCTGAGACCTTGTAACACTAACGAGTCACGTGACACCGGGGAGGGAAAATGGCTAATTGGGCCCAATTTGGACATTTCCACTTAGGGGTGTACTCACTTTTGTTGCCAACTGTTTAGACATTAATGGCTGTGTGTTGAGTTATTTTGAGGGGACAACAAATTTACACTGTTATACAGGCTGTACACTCACTACTTTACATTGTAGCAAAGTGTAATTTCTTCAGTGTTGTCACATGAAAAGATATAATAAAATATTTACAAAAATGTGAGTGTTGTACTCACTTTTGTGAGATACTGTATATATATATATACATATATATACGCTCACTGGCAACTTAAATAAGTACACCTTGCTAGTACACTGTAGTCATAAAGGGATGGACATGGTCAGCAACAATACTCATGTTGGCCATGGTGTTTAAACAATGCTCAATTGGTACTAAGGGGCCCAAAGTTTGACAAGAAAATATCCCCCACACCATTACACCACCACCACCAACCTGAACCGTTGATACAAGGCAGGATGGATCCAGGCTTTCATGTTGTTTATGCCAAATTCAGACCCTACTGTCTGAATGTCGCAGCTGAAAGTGAGACTCATCAGACCAGGCAATGTTTTTCCAATCTTCTTTTGTCCATCTTTGGTGAGCCTGTGCAAATTGTAGCCTCAGTTTCCTGTTCTTAGCTGACAGGAGTGGCACCTGTGGGGTGGGGAAAAAAGAGATAGAGTGGGCATTATCCAATGAATGCAAACCAGGAAGGAGCAACAGAATAGATTGGCAGTTTCTCTCAGCCAGTCAGTGGAAGCCTGTGATGTTTTCTAGCCAACCAGCATTCTCAAGGGGAGGGAGGGAAGTGAAAGGGCAATTTAAAACTTATTGCAGAATAGATGTGTTCTGCAACCAGCAATAACTAGAGTTCCTGGATTGAACAGCATTGCTGATCCTTCTGCAATGGATATCAAGAGAATGAAGGAAATGTAATAATAAAAGGAAAATGAAAAGTTGTTTATATTGACATTGTATCGGAAGAATCATAAAAGAAAAAAAATGGATTTCACTATGAAACCCATACATTCTTTCATGATTCAGATAAAGCAAGAGCATACATTTGTAAATAACTTTTCATTTTATTTCTATTACCAATTTTGCTTCATTATCTTGGTATCCTTTGTCGAAGGTGCAGCAATACACTACTTGCAGGGAGCTAGCTGAACACATTGTTAAGCCAATGAGTGTCAACCTACCTGTAGGTATGCTATCCAACAAAGGATTCCAAGAAAAAGAAGAATTAGATAACAAACTTATTTGGAAAATTGTTTAAAAGTGCATGCTCTATCTAAATCACAAATCAAAAAATTGTGGCTCATGTCCCTTTAAAGGGACATAAAACCCAACATTTTTCTTTTATGATTCATATAGAGAATACAATTTTAAACAACTTTCTAATGTAGTCCTATTATCAAATGTTCTTTGTTTTCTTTTTATCCTTAGTTGAAAAGCAAGTAAGGTAAGTTCAGGAGCGTGCACGTGTCTGCAGAACAATATGGCAGCAGTTTTGCAACAATGTTTTACATTAGCAAGAGCACTAGATGGCAGCACTATTTCCTGTCATGTAGTGCTTCATGCATGTGCACGCTACCTACCTAGGTATCTCTTCCACAAAGAATAACATGAGAACAAAGTAAATTTGATATTAGAAGTAAATTGGAAACTTTTTTTAAATTATATTCTCTATCTGAAAAATGAAAGGAAATGTGGGGTTTTGTCCCTTTAAGTATAGACACTTTCAGTATAGTAATGTTACATACGTATAGTATACTACTAGATGTTACTGTAACTTCAAGTAAACTTTTAGTTCTAACAAAAATACAGTGCACAAAAATTAGATGTATAAATAAAAGAATACGTTTAGGAATTACATAGAATGACAAAATTAAAGCTAATATAGCTGATTACAGCTTCGGAATAGAATCTTTACTGTTGCTCAAAACTAATATTTTGCTTTGAAATTAAAATTTCTAATGAAATTAATTCAAACAAACACGACCATAAACAAAAATGATCTAAAATGAAAATGTTAAATTTAATAAAAATCAAATGTCAGACAAAACGAAAAAATTTCCGTGCACATCTATATTAAAGGGACAATGAACCTAAATTTTTTCTTTTGTGATTCATATAGAGCAAGGAATTTTAAGCAACTTTCTAATTTACTCCTATTATCAATTTTTCTTCGTTGTCTTGCTTTTTTATTTGAAAAAGAAGGCATCTAAGCTAAGGAGCCAGCCAATTTGTGGTTCAGAACCATGGACAGCACTTGTTTATTGGTGCTGTCCAATCAGCAAGGACAACCCAGGTTGATCACCAAAAATGGGCCGGCATCTAAACGTAAATTCTTGCCTTTAAAATAAAGATACCAAGAGAATGAATAAAATTTGATCATAGGAGTAAATTAGAAAGTTGCTTAAAATTGAATGCTCTATCTGAATCATGAAAGAAAAAATTTGGGTACAGTGTCCCTTTAATAATGCTGCAATTTCATCTTAATTTAGTTTAAAAAGGTTTATATATATATATATAGACAATATTATGAGAAGGTTATGCAATGTATAGATTAGATACTTCTATTAGAATCTTTATAAGTTAAACCTTTGCGTAGGTAGATTTTGTCTCTAACGCATATTGTATAATGAGGATTCTTAATAAGATTTTTATAACGGTATAAAATAACATTCTTTGCTCCCCTAGGCAGATGATACAAATAGAACATTGGTATAAAATTGCAGTTAAAGATTATTGAAAGCTGCCTGGGTTCCAAGCAGGGAAAGGAAACCATCATAAAGATCATTTTTATATCCACATACATATCTAATTGTACAGTTTTGTAGCTTTACCGTCAGGAAAATGAATAACCAGGAGAATGTGTATGCAGCCCTTCATCTTGCTATAATTCACATACTAATGCAATTTAGTCAAATTTGGACAGTAAGTTGAAGGAGGATGACTAGTAAATTTGGAAGTAAATTAAGAATAGGGTATAGAAGAGCAGAGTGCTGGAAATGAATAATCTTATATCACAGAGAATTTTATCCATAGGGTCCAGATAAAACTTTCCTCAAAAGTAATGAGCTTATGGAAATAAAAAAATTATAAATATTTAAAAATGTATAGCTTTTGTTAATGTTCTTTAATATTTTGGTTGCAATCACATGTGGCTTTTAATAGTAAAATATAGCATACCTCCCAACTGTCGGGATGCATGGATCGCTTTGTGCCTGCAGCCCCTTAGTGCCCCAGTTTTAAGGGACTGACAGACCCCCACCTACACCCCACCTGAACACGCCCATGCCCTGCCTGAGCACGCCTTTGTCATACCCAATAATCAAACATCCTGGAAAACAAAATATGTACAGGCGTACCTTGGAGATATTGCAGGTTCTGTTCCAGACCACCGCAATAAAGCGAATATAGCAATAAAGTAACACTATTTTTTTTGTTTCCCAGCGCATTTAAACTATACTGTAGTCTATTAAGTGTGCAATAGCATTATGTCTAAAAAAATGTGCATACCTTAAATAAAAATACTTTATTGCTAAAAAATGCTAACCATTATCTGTGAGTCATAATCTTTTTGCTGGTGTTTGTGTTTGTGTATATATATATATATACATATATATATATATATATATATATATATAATTATATGTGCATTCATGTGTGTGTATGTGTGTGTATGTGTTAATATGTGTAAATATGTTGGAAAATGACTCTGATTGACTTGTTTGATAGGGTTGCCTCAAACCTTCAATTTGTAAAAAGAGCAATATCTGTGAAGCGCAATAAAACAAAGTATGCCTGCATATAATTCTAAACATGTGTGTTTTATAAAGTGAAAATAACAAACAAAAAGTCCATGCACTAAAAGTCTACAAGTATAAAATATATAAATAAATATATCACAACAGCAAAAACTCATGATTAAAGTAACAAAAAACAAGTTGGGATAGAGACAAAATATAAAAATATGTAGCTGGCGTTCACAATGGGTAAGCGCGGTGAAGCAGCGTCCGGAACCGGAACCGGCAACTGAAAGTAAAGTCCTCCAATGAAAGAAGCTGACAGAGTGCCGTAGCCAGCGATAACTCACATCGCTGATAATTGACCAAAGACAGGAGAGTAGACGGCAGGCACTACAAAAACCAGGTCGGCGCCACTCAGAAGGATAAAAAGTAGAAAAACTTTATTTTGAAAAATATGTTAAAATTTAGTACAATTTAGTGAGGCTAGACACAGATACAGGGGGGGGGGAACAAAACAAACAAGCCTGACGCGTTTCGCGCCCTCTAGTGGCGCTTATTCATAGGCTGCAGCACCAAGTTACTAGTGCCTTTTTAAAGGGAAATTAAGCCATTAACCCTTTGTGTAAATGAAACAATTAAAAACAAAAACAGGTTAAAAACATTAGCAAATTTACATTGGGATAACTTACTTAGAAAAAGGAAAAAAAGAAATATATATATACAGGTTTCAACTTACTATAATGACATAGAGACTGAATTCATTAATTACCTAGACTTTGTAGTAAACTAATTTGTTACCTAGTGATTATTACTAATGGCTACCATATAAGTCATTATTCTTTACTAAAGGTAAAAAAGATTAATTTAATAAGCTAGAATTAATTAAAGAGATATCAGACTATATATAAAGATGTATAAATAAATTGATGAGGTTAATTAAATGGATGACAGACTATCACAAATATTTTCAATTCATAATGAACAAAAAAAAAATTAAACCAAATAGAATGTAGAGATGCAATGCAATAGTCACACAAACCTATAGGAAACCAGTAGCAGGCAACACAATTTTACATGCAGCATCTCAGCACCCAGACCATGTTAAAAAGGCAATTCCGAGGGGGCAGTTTATTAGGCTACGCAGGAACACCAAGGATGATTCTATTTATGATAAACAGTCCCTGGAGCTTAAAGACAGACTTATCAGGAGAGGCTATAACCCTAATAAACTTGAACAATGTAGATTAACAGTTAAAGACTATAACAAACAAGTCACCCCCACCCACAAGCCCAAACAATGCACTAATGATACTATAGTCTTTACTACAGAGTACTCCACGCATTATGATGCGGTAGTTAAGATACTAAAGAAACATTCTCATGTTTTATTGGGTGATGATATCCTTAAACCATTTGTGAATAATTTCAGGTACGTCTCCAAAAAACCCAAGACACTAGGCAAAGTACTTGCCCCTAGTTTGGTCACTGATATAGAGGGAGTTCTCCCTGGAGACTGGTTATCTAAAAAGGGACTATGAATAAGCTCCACTAGAGGTCGCGAAACGCGTCAGGCTTGTTTGTTTTGTCCCCCCCCTGTATCTGTGTTTAGCCTCACTAAAGTGTACTAAATTTTAACATATTTTTCAAAATAAAGTTTTTCTACTTTTTATCCTTCTGAGTGGCGCCGACCTGGTTTTTGTAGTGCCTGCCGTCTACCCTCCTGTCTTTTATAAAAATATGTACTTTAATTACTTTACCTTCAAATTTATACTGCAGTGCCTCACTATTAACCCTTTTTTTTAGTTTGTAAATTCTAAAGTTCTAACTCCCACACATTTCCTTCTATGGCTGTAGCTATTGTTGTTTTGGTAGAATGCAAAAGTGCATAGGGATTATCTGCTCTAGCATGCCTAGAAGCTGTGAACTGTGAAATACAATGCCTGTGTCTAAACACTGATAAGGGGGGTGGAGTTGGCTGCTCCAGGCAGGTTAGCTTTGTAATTCATTTTGCTTATTTTTGAAAATTATTTTAAAATACTTGCCAGCAATTTTTAAACAATTTTTTTATGCAAACAGTTTTTAATTAATTAGCCCTGCACATATCTCAACCTGTTTTATGTCCCTTCAAGGCTACGTTCGAAACGTGTAAGCCGATTGTGTGGTGTTGTTAACCATATTTGGCTCTCCATGCTGTGAAGTTTTTACCTTTTTTTGCTCAATAAAAGCTATGTTTTATGCATACGTCATTAGTTCACAGAACTCCTTTTTTATTAAGTAAATCCATAAAATGTCTGTTTTTAATATAAATGGGATGTGAAACACAACATTTTTCTTTATGATTCATATAGAGCATGCAAATTTTAAATAACTTTCTAATTTATTTCTATTATCTATTTTTCATAGTTCTCTTGATATCTTTTGTTGAAAATCAGTGACATAAGCTTAGGAGCCGGCATATTTTTGAAGCACCACATGGTAGCAGTTTTGCAAGAATGTTATCTATTTGCAAAAGCACTAAATGGCAGCACTACGTCCTGCCATTTAGTGCTCCAGATGCCTACCTAGGTATCTTTTCAACATAGCATATCATGGGAATGAAAATAATTTTACAATAGAAGTAAATTGGAAAGTTTTTTTTAAAAGGATATTGTCTGTCTGAATAACAAAAGAACATTTTTGTGTTTCATATCCCATTAAGGAAAAAATGAAAGAAATACAGGGGCCAATTTATCAAGGGCCGAATTGCCCACGATGACCCTGTTTCCAGCCTTCTAGCTCGCCGAAAACAGCAGTTATGAAGCAGCGGTCTTAAGACCGCTGCTCCCTAACTGGTCCACCTGCTCTGAGGCTGCGGGCATCAATCCACCCGATCTCATGCGATTGGGCTCATTGACACCCCCTGCTAGGAATCTGCAGGAGGCGGCATTGCACAAGAACTGATTGTGCAATGATAAATGCCGACAGCTTATGCTGTCGCCATTCATTGATGTCTGCTGGATATGATCCGCTTAGTGGATCATGTCGGACAGACCGATTATAGATTGGCCCCATAGTCTGATGTAATGGGCCTTTTGGTTCCTTTCCACCATTAAATTAGATGTGTCTATGACTCCTATGCTGTTGTCTACCATGAGTGTTATGTAAAAAATTAGAAAACAAAGAACATTAAACGCCTTCAATATAGTCAGTAAAGCACTGTATTGCAAATTAAGAGCCAGATTACAAATGAAGCGGTATTCAAAGAGCCCGCTCGAGCGCTAACTCCACTAGAAGTTAGCTTTTTGCATGTGTCGGGTAGCGCTTGATTTACAAGTTGAAAGTAAACAGTTTTCACTCACGCGCTAACCTGATGCGTGTAAAAAGCCTAACTTAGAATATCACAAGCAAGTTCACATATTCCTCCATAGAGGTATATGGAGCATACAAAGTGGAAAAAAAACCTACGAAAATCCAATCGCATATTCTCAAGTGCGCTAACTCGACATGAAAATATAAATATTTCATATTCCAATGTTCTTCACGTAACATAATATGTTCTATTTATTCATAAATACATATTTCTATAAATATCTTATGGTACTTTGGTACTATATATATCTGTACCTATATATATATATATATATATATATATATATATATACACAGTGTATATATGATTATAAATAGTTATAGATATACAGTATACAGCCTTCATAACTTGATTTCATAACTTGTCTGCCTGCTCTGATACAATCGGGTTTATTGACATCAACCACTAGCGGCCGATTGGCCGCTAATCTGCAGGGGGCGACATTGCACAAGCAGTTCACAAGAACTGTTTGTCCAATGATAAACACCGACAGCGTATGCTGTCGCCATTTATCGATGTGCGGCGGACATGATACTCTACATCGTATTATGTCCTCTCGCACATTAATAAATAGGCCCCTTTGTGTTTCATATCTCTGAAGCAAGAATTACAAGAACACAATTCAGATTTTTTACAGAAAAGTAGGCAAAAATAAAAAAATGAACATATAGTACAATATTGTCATTTCTTTTAGGGATGGGCGAATGTGTAAATTTTCGAATTTCAAATGTAGAACGAATGTTATTACCGAAATTCGAATTCTAAATCCGAATGTCGATAAGAACGAATATTCTTAAAAATTCGAAAATGTTATGTTATTTACAGTTTTCGAATTCGAATGTTTATAATTATATTGAATGTCCACATTCGAAATTTCGAATTTAACATTCTATTTAACAAATACTATTCAGAAGTTCAATAGTTCATGTGGTAGGGCGGGAATCTAGTAAATTGATACATAATAGATACAAATATATAATTTTGAATGTTTCCATATAGAATATTGCATTTAAATAAAGCATTAGAAATACTATTACAAACATATAAATTCGAATTTTTCGAATTCGAATATAAATTCAAATGTTTCGAATTCGAATATTGCATAATTAGAATATTACATTTAACGAAAAAGCATTAGAAATACTATTGCAATCTAAATTCGAATTTTTCAAATTCGAATACACGTATTGATAATACGAATATTACATTTAAAGAAAAAGCATTAGAAATACTATTACAATCTAAATTCGAATTTTTCGAATTCGAATATTGCATAATTCGAATATCACATTTAAAGAAAAAGCATTAGAAATACTATTACAATCTAAATTCGAATTTTTCGAATTCGAATACACGTATTGCATAATTCGAATATTACATTTAAAGAAAAAGCATTAGAAATACTATTACAATCTAAATTCGAATTTTTCGAAAAGAATATTTTCGAATGTAATCGTAAAATTCAAAACCGAACATTCGAAAATCGAATGTTAGAATGTTATGTAAACATTCGAAATTTGATTCGAATGAACGAATGTGTTAAAATTCGTGCTGTTTTTCGAATGTTGCGAAACATTCGCCCATCCCTAATTTCTTTCCAGTGGCATGGAGAGTTTCAAATCCATTCAATTACAGGTGAGAATTCAACTCCTGGCCACCAGGTGGAGGCAAATAACACACCAGCAAAGCTTTAAGTATCCTCCCACTACCCACAATCCCCAGTCAATCTTTGCCTGCTTAACATTGTAGGTGATGTTCAAAGAAGGTGTCTGAAGAAATCAAATTTTAATCCATTAATGGGTACCTTTCCCTGCAAACAAGGATTGGGGCTATGCTGTGGCCATGTAATTCTCTTTAGTAAGAGTAATGGTGGCTTTTAGCAGTTAGAAGACGGTGATGTCATCTTTGCTTACCTTCCAACATTTTGCTACCCCTATATAGAAAACCAGGGTTGGTTACTCTGTTTTTTCTTAATCTACAGGTCTATATCTGTGAGGATTCTGTCACACCTGTTTGCTGTATCTGCCCTACAGTGGATCCACAGGTAAGTGCTTTTACCTTCTACATGAGAAGGATGCAGCACTTAGGAGTTTCTTGTTTTTTTTTAAATAGTTTGAGAACAAGGCGGATCCTTATGGGACTGAATATTCCTTTTAAAGTTTGGGGATTTATTGGGCAGCAGTTCATGGCACTGTTCTGTCTGTTCTGTGGAGGCTTTTTTGATTTTGGCTATGGGGATTTGTTTGCACAAAGTTACATTGTATTTTGTTTAGGTAATATCTCTTTAAGAAAGCTTTTGGACCGCACCTTACTTTTGAATTTGCGATCATGTGACCGCTCAGTTAATTCCTGAGTGCTGAACAGTTTGTTTCTGCCATAAGATCTTTTTTCCTGCCTGTCGCTTCTCTCTGATGGTTGCAGTTTTCTAGGATTTGCAGTTTGAACAAGATTGTTTTATCTGCTGGTGTTGATTGGATTCCTGGTTACCGGCTGGGTAAGTCTCTCCAGTGTGGCTGGAGTGTAGAGGTACCGGTTTTAATAATTATTTAATATCTATGCCTAAAGTTTTTTCTATTCTAATTTTCTATATAGAGTATAAGGAAAATAAAGGGCTATTATATTTTTACTATGTATGCCAATCCCAGGCTTTCTCTATTATTTGATAAATGTCTTTAATGTGCAGATGCCCAGGTTTTTGCTCCTGCGCAATTTTGTTCCCCTTGCCTTAATAAGGTTTTATTATCTAAGAATAAGAATTCCTTATCTGAGTCTTCTTTTTCTCAGGAAAATGCTGTTCAGGGGTTGTCTCAGCCTTCCTCTAACGTCTCAGTTTTTAACAGATTCACATGCAGTGCCATGTGGTTCATCTCAGTCAGTTTCTGAGAGTGTTCGCCTAAAGATTTTTGCTGCGCAGTTAGCTTCTGCAGTTTCTGCAGCCCTAAGTGCTTTAACTAGCTCTGGTTAAAGGAAGAGGAAATCTAAGAACATAAGGGTCAAATCGCCATGACTTCATTCCCAACTTACCCAATAAAGATACAGACACATATTTGGAGGTATAAGACCGTGAAGCAAGGTCGCGTTTATTAAAACCAAACCAGGCAAACTCTAAACTTATTAACTTGGGAAGCTTAAGGCTTATCTATAGGTGGCGGCATCTGAGGCTAAACTATATTCTAAGCCTATCCATAATTTAGTATATATATATATATATACAACCAGCGTAGTGAGGTCACTGGCCCGGATTGGTTGTTGCAATGCTCCTGCCGAGCATTGCCCTTCAGAGGCTGGCATCATCCACAAGGGGTTTCTAGGTCAGCAGGCCCGCGGGGAGAGGCGTTACAAGCTGCGACTTGCAACATCATGCCCTTCCCATTAGCTCAACCACACCCTCGCGGAAACCATAAAAATTATTTGGCCGGGACCCCGCCACGCCAGCCGATAATTTCTACTCTTATGCTAGCAAATTGCTCCATACCCTTTAGGGTCATCATTTAGACGCAAGACGCACAACAAACGCCCATGATGTGAAGCCAAAAAATTAACACTTTGGACTTAAGATCAGCTAGCCTGAGTAGGCATGCCCCTGCCAAAGTCCTAACAAAACCACCCTAATGGCAGCTGTTCCCTCAGTGCCGCCCCCCTTTCCTGCAACAAAATATCAAACATGTTAACAACAAGGGTAGGGATGGGCGGGGAAAAAACCTTTCTCCAGCAGTTGCAGACAAGAAAGAGGAAGTGTTCCAGCATCCATGCACTTTTATAACAGGTAAGAGTCCCCACCCCACATATTGCAACAATTGTTGCAAACTCACACACTGCACAGCTTTACATTTCAGTCAGGCAGCATAACCCTTAAGACGTCACATGCACAAATATGCCTTTCACTACCATAAGGGTCAAATCGCCATGACTTCATTCCCAACTTACCCAATAAAGACACAGACACATATTTGGAGATATAAGACCGTGAAGCAAGGTCGCGTTTATTAAAACCAAACCAGGCAAACTCTAAACTTATTAACTTGGGAAGCTTAAGGCTTATCTATGGGTGGCGGCATCTGAGGCTAAACTATATTCTAAGCCTATCCATAATTTAGTATATATATATATACAACCAGCGTAGTGAGGTCACCGGCCCGGATTGGTTGTTGCAATGCTCCTGCCGAGCATTGCCCTTCAGAGGCTGGCATCATCCACAAGGGGTTTCTAGGTCAGCAGGCCCGCGGGGAGAGGCGTTACAAGCTGCGACTTGCAACATCATGCCCCTCCCATTAGCTCGACCACACCCTCGCGGAAACCATAAAAATGATTTGGCCGGGACCCCGCCACAAGAGATACCACACCTGCCTCCCATAATGGAGCTCTTGCCGCCACACCTAGGGATAGCTAACTGACATGCCGCCTCAACGCGCCAGCTAGGTTAGCCAAAAATAGCTCTAACCCCTCTTCTGTTAAGTGAACCCCGTCCGGCCTGTACAGCCGCTTGCAGTCCCCCAAGATGTTATCATGCCTGATTACAAAACCACCTTCCTCCACGATCAACCTCCCCACATCTCTGTTCAACTTCTTCCGAATACGGTAGGCTGAACGATGCACTCTCACATGCCGCCACTGCAAGCGCGCAATCACATTCGACCAAGCCACTCGTACCCCCGGGAAACGCACTTTCAACCAACGTACATCTGATTGAATGATGTTCACCAACTCCAGCACAGGCAAACTCCCCACATCATTTCCACCCAGATGCAGCACTATCAATGAAGGCCGTCCCCAACGAAGGAAGGCCTCCTCCAGGCGACCTGGCAAATCACTCCACAACATTCCCCTTTTTCCCAGCCATCTAATTGAAACCGCATCTGGACGAAATCCCAGCTGCTGGCCGCCCGGGCGCTTCAAAGCGTGAATGGCCGCCCAGTGAACGTACGAGTGGCCGACTATCCACGCTCTACACGGAGGGGCTCTTACACCTAAAATCAACAAAAATTTCCATTACTAAGTCCCCGTCCATTTTTTAATACCCACCCCTCCCCTTTTTCAACTATCTACACTTTACTCTGAAGGGGTCTAATGTATGTCCTATACCGTTTGGAACTCCACCTTCCCAATTTCTTAATTTCACGCTCCGACGCCCCAGCCGCAGCTGCGCTGGTGGCCGCTCCAATGCGAAAGGAGTGGGGAGCGATGAGCCCAGGGTCCAAGCCGACCCTCTTAGCTGCTTCCTCCAACACCCTCCGAAACTGGAATCTGGACAGTTTAGACCCATCTGCATGAATAAAAAACTGCCTTGAACTCTCTGGCCTCTTCGCCGAAGCGAGCCGGACGGGGCAACACCCCACAGAGTCCTGCTGCTGTATGGATAACCCATACACCTTTCCTGTCTTGATCCGTCTTAGATCTAGGGATAAATAACAATAGCGCTTGCAAGTCAAACCTGACATGCTGCGCTTGGATACCACAACCTACCGCTGACCTGGTTGGACTAACTATCTCACCTACTCTCAGGGCCCCAAAGAAAGCAACCGCAAACGCTGCCCTAAACAAAGCAACCTCATACTCGTCTGCGCACACTTCTGGCAGCGCTGCCAATAAGGCCCCCAGCCTCTGAATTGTAATGGGCTCTCGCCGATCTGCCGACTTAGCCTCTATCCTACCCCAACCTTTACTTACCTGCCTAACCAGAAACGCATTCGTCCCATCCTGGATCCCCTTCCATTTAGCAAAAAATGCATGGATCCTTTTCTACAGCCACCTTCCTTCAAACACACCATCCACTCAAGCAACAAAGCTGGCGATCCGGATTCCACCGGAACGCCCTTACCCTTGAGGAAAACTTCCCATTCGGCCCAGTACTTGCCGTAGGCCTTCCAGGTAGCAGGTGCCAGCGACGCCTGAACCATTGAAGTCAACACGTCCCCCTTTCCGCCACCTGCCAAAGAAAGGAAGGACAAGGAGTACCAATCTCTGCTGCCCTTGGTGCCAGCTTTCTGAATGCCTCCCATTGGCCTCGCGACAACGCGTCTGCCAATACATTATCGACCCCAGGCACATGCCGCGCCGTAAAGTCAATGTTGTGCTGCAAGCACCGCAGCACCACCCAACGAAGGTAACGCACCACAATAGGGGAAGAGGCTGAAAGATTGTTGATAGCAAACACGACGCTCAGATTATCGCACCAGAATATTACATTCTGGTTTGCTAATTGTCGCCCCCATAACTCAATGGCTACGACAATAGGGAACAATTCCAGGAGGGTAATGTTCCTGGTCCATCCCCTCTCCATCCAGGCCACTCCCCGGCACTCCAGGCGCCATTAAAGTAAGCCCCATAACCCTTTGCACCCGCCGCATCCGTGAACAGATGCAGAGCCTGGCTAGATGTCCTCACTTGCCTCCATAACAAGACCCCATTGAAATCCTTCAGGAACAACTCCCAGATTCTCAAGTCCTCCTTCATATCTGAAGACACCGCACATGACTTACGGCTCCCGCTATCCCCTTTCAGAGGGCCCTCCAACCTCCTGTTGAATACTCTGCCCATCGGGATAACTTTGCATGCGAAATTGAGCAAACCCAGTAAGGACTGCAACTCCTTTATCGATAGCCGGTCAGCCGCCGCGGCCGAAGAAACCGCGGCCAGCATTCGAACGACCTTATCGTTTGGCAACCTGCACTGCCTTTCTAAAGTATCGATCTCGATACCCAGAAACGTCAGGCAAGTGCATGGCCCCTGGGTCTTGTCCTCTGCCAATGGGACCCCAAAATGCGCAAATAGTGTTCTCATCACCGACATGAGCCGCTCGCACTCGAGCGACCCAGCTCTGCCTATCAGCAGAAAATCGTCCAAGTAATGGGCTATAAGCCCACCCCGCGCTTCTGAAAACACCGCCCAGTGCAAGAATGTGCTGAACATCTCGAAAAAGGCGCATGAGACCGAGCAACCCATTGGGAGACAACGATCCACATAGTAAGCACCCTCGAACCAGCACCCCATCAACCGAAAGGATGCCGGATGAATAGGCAACAAGCGGAAGGCCGACTCAATGTCAAGCTTTGCCAAGAGTGCCCCAACACCAGCCTGTTGCACCAAAACCATTGCTTGGTCAAACGACTGATAAAAAACTGAGCTAACCTCCGGGTTGATTGCGTCATTGACCGAATTACCTTTCGGGTATGATAAATGCTGAATCAACCGGAATTTCCCCGCTTCCTTCTTCGGCACAACCCCCAGTGGGGAAACCACCAAACCCTCCATGGGTGGCTCCCGAAAGGGGCCCACCATGCGACCTAAACTCAGTTCTTTGCCCAGTTTATCCCTCACAATGTCAGGGTAGTCATACACTGACTTGAGGTTCCGCTTCTGACACGCCCCGACTACCGGACCTACCACTGGAATGAGGAAACCCTCCCGCAGTCCGGCCAGGAGGAGCTCCCCTGCCCTCCTGTCCGGGTATGCCCTGAGCCATGGCTCAAGGGAGGCCACCCTCAATGGCGTTGGTGCCCTTCACCCCAGCAGCCCCTCTGCCGGCTCCGCGGCCCCCCGTCTCTTTCCATCTAGCACATTCGGTCCCTGGGTGACCAGCTCCGCAGTATATGCAGGAGTGTCGAAAGGAGCAGTTCGCTCCCCTGTCACACTTCCCGTCGTTAAACTTCCAACACTCCCGCCCTTTTCTTTTGACTCCCCCCATCTGCCTACTCCCCCCGGCCCTTGCGCCTGAAGGGGGGGAGGGAGAGCACTCCGCACCCAAACGCTGCCATAAATGCACATCCGTGGTGCCAAAGGTCAGCAAAGGGTTCCCCACCATCTTACGCCTATAATCCGCGTCATAAGACCGCCACACCCCTTCCTTATACGTCTTATGGACGAACTCGATAGTTTCCATGTATTTTAACACGTGAACCCGCAGCTCAGGCTTCGCCTCCACCAGGCAAGAAGCCAAAACTCTAAAACACGTGCGCCACTCGCCCATTGTCTCAGGTCTCTTGACCTTTTTTGGACCTGAGCCGTCCTCGCTCCTCTCCTTGGCCTTATGGGCCTCCAGCGACATGTGCACATATTTGCCATCTCTAATTTTTTTGATCGTCTTAGCTTTAAGGTGAGAATGCAATGAGTGCACGTTGCAGGGGTAGGCATCTCCCTGCAGCGCCACTTTCCTGTCTGCCACCGCCAAGCTCACAGCTCCTGGCCCTACCTGCTGACCAACGCCCACTGAGCCCCCCATCTGCGCTCCCCCACCCGGAGCTAGCCTCGACTCCTGTCTCTGTTGCCCAGCTACCAACCTGCGAAGATATTTCAATACCAGTTTTTGAGGTTTAGACACTGGCCCTAAGGAGTCGTCACTCTCAGAGCCAGTGTCACTAGATGACCCACCCGCACCCTCCCCCAGCACCCCACACAATGCAATCTCACCTGCTCCTGCCGCCGCCGGGGGAAGAGCCTCCTGGCCTGGACCGGTCCTCTGAGTCACCTCTCGCCTAGCATCCTGGCAAACTGCCACCACCGCATCCCCGCTAACCTGCGGAAACAAAACAGAATCGGGAGCACCAGGGATCAAGGAATGGGCACCACCCCCACCCACTACAGAACTACTTTGCAGGCCACCCACCTGGACCCCGGCTCCCAACTGCCCTGTTCTACCAGCCCCTGCGTTTCCAACCACTGACCCGTGTACACCCGCCCTCCCTCTGCCCAAAACTCCCACATGGCCAGGATCCACCCCCCCAGCGCTGACCTGAACTGTATGCTGCTGCCCCCCCACCCCAGAAGAACCCGCGTGCGCCCCTTGGGCCAATATCGAGGCCAGCCTGAAAATTTCCCCCATCACATCCTGTTGTCCTCTCCCCAGAGGCTCATGCCCAACTTGCGGCCCACCAACCACCTGGTTACTGCCCACAGCAGGGCCAAACTCCGGCCCTCCACTTCCATAGCTGCCAGCCCTTCCCCACCCCAGTGCCCTGCACCAACAGGTCCCCTAGTACCAAAAACCTAAAGGCCCATGGAAGTCCCAGCCCACGGCTCGGGCCCGCTAATGCCAGCACCCATATGCCTACCATGCGCCCCCACAAGTGTCTCCAACTGCCAAGTGCCTGACCCCACATGCCCCCTCACCACCGCAGCCTGTCTGGTGCTGCCCCTCCTGGATCCCCAGGCTCCCGACTCACCTCCCGCGCCTCCATCCGTCGACCGAACTCCGCCGCACCCGAAACCGGAAATGCCATCACACGCGCGGCGCCCGGAAGTGACGTCACTAGCGCGACTACCGGAAGTGACGTCACTCGCGCCTACCACCGACCGAAGGCCTCCACCGAGGGAAGAAGCCCTGCCCGCCGCTCCAGCCTGGACCACACCGCCGACCGCGGGAACCCCCGCCGGGCCACCGTGGACGATGACGGACTGCTCCATACCCGCCGCGACGCCCGGACCCGCTCCCGCCGAAAGGGCCTGGATTAAGGCCACGACCGCCGCCCGTGCCGCCTCTGGGACAGGTAAGTTAGGTAAGTACCCATCCCAAAGAGGGGCCGCAGACCCACCGGGGCCACCACTGACAGAGGGGGCACCCTGCAGGCCATAATCTCCGCCACCTGAAACCACCGGGGTAGGGGGGGAACCCACTGGGCCACCAGGCGCGACCACGCGGTGTAGGACCGAAGGACCGCCGCTCAAAGTTAGGCCCTCCTGCTCGCCCTGCAACACACGGTGGAGGCCCGAAGGCCCCCCGCTCGAAGTCAGGCCGTCACGCACACCCTGCGTGACTAGGCCCTCACGGTTCCGGGCGACTAGCGTCCCCGAAGGCCCACAAACTGGCCCGCTTACTGGCCCACGGCCCTGCGCCACGCGCCCCCAATCCGGGCCTACCCGCCCCAAACTAGGCCCCCCGCCCGACTCAAGCTGCCCGGCCCTAAACACCTCCGGGAGGCCGATCGAGCCAACCAGAGACCTTTCCAACCCCCCATCACCTCCGCCACCCCCTGAACCCAACCCCGAATCCTCCAGATCCTCCCCCTGGGACCCCGGGAAAAGGGGAGGGGAGGAAGACACACCCGAGGGCTCCCCAGAATCCCTTGAAGGGGTGAGGCCCACCCCCTGAGAAGGGCTAGGGCCTACTACCTCACTAACTAAACTGCCACCTCTCCCCCTCACAGATACTCGCCGTGTCACTGGCGAAGATTCCCTCATCCGCTTTGGAGGAACCGACTGACGCCTGGGCCGCACCATCTTGCAAGCAAAAACAGAAAAAAACCTTTCTCCAGCAGTTGCAGACAAGAAAGAGGAAGTGTTCCAGCATCCATGCACTTTTATAACAGGTAAGAGTCCCCACCCCACATATTGCAACAATTGTTGCAAACTCACACACTGCACAGCTTTACATTTCAGTCAGGCAGCATAACCCTTAAGACGTTACATGCACAAATATGCCTTTCACTACCATTTTTATGGGTTCTGATTCTGCCAAGACTGATTTGGTTAGTCTTTCTCAGTTATCTAGCAAGGATCATTCCTCTGCAGCTTCTGAGGGTGAGATCTCTGATTCGGAATCTGCGCTAGTACAGTAGATTCTGAGGAGGTTCATTTTAGATTTAAACTGGAGCATCTCCATTTACTTTTGAAGGAGGTGTTAGTTATTTTTGATGACTCTGAATCAATTGCAGAGTCTACTAAAAAGGCTAATGAACTGAATAGAGTTTTGATGTCAAACTTAAATCTGTGGAGGTTTTTCTGTTCCAGATCGCATGCCTGACATTAAATCTCAGGAATGGGAGAAGCCCTGTGTTTCTTTTAACCCGTCTACTGTGTTTTTAAGGATGTTACTTGTGGCTAATTCAGTGCGAGATCTGTTGGCGCACTGTTCCTAGAGTAGAGGGCGCTATATCTACCTTAGCCAAGAGAACTACTATTCTACTCTTGAGGATAGTTCCTCTTTTAGAGACTCTATGGTTAAGAAATTGGAGGGTTAGTTAAGAAAAAAATTTCTTCATCAGGATTTGCAGTGGCAACCCGTTGCTAGTATTGCGACAATTGCTGGTGCAGCCTCTTATTGGTGTGACTCATTGTCTGTTCTAATTTCAGATGAGACTACTATAGAGGAGATCCAAGCTAGGATCAAGGCTCTAAAGTTGGCTAATATTTTTACCTGTGATGCCAGTATGCAGGTTGTCAAGCTGGGAGCCAAGATTTCTAGTTTTACGATACTAGCCTGCAGAGTCTTTTGGTTAAAGTCTTCATCTGCAGATGTGACTTCCAAATCCAAATTTGTCTCTACCTTTTTTATTTGGTCCTGGTCTGGCAGAGATCATTTTCATGGCTACTGGTGGAAAATGAATCATTTTATCACAGGATAAGAGGAATAGACCCAAGGGTCATCAGACTTCTAATTATTGTTCCCTTTCGTAGCTTTAAGGTACAGAAATCTTATTCTTCTAAATCTGAGTAAGCCAAGACTTCTTGGAGAGCTAGCCAGCCCTGGAATAAGAGTAAGCAGCCCAAAAATCCTTCCACTGATGCTAAGTCTGCATGAAGGGGCCACCCTCAATCCAGTTCAGCAGGCTTGAATTTGCAAAGTTTCAGATCCTTGGGAAGTGGATGTAGTCTCCAGGGATACAGGATAGGATTCAAATCTTGTCCCCCCAGGGACAGATTTCTATTATCAAGGCTATCTGTAAACCAGGTAAAGAGAGAGGCCTTCTTAAGCTGCTTAAGGGATCTGTCTTCTCTGGGAGTAATCTTTTTGTGGTTCTAAAAAAGGGAGGGAACTTTTCGACCCTTTCTAGACCCCAAGTCTCTCAACAAGTTTCTTAAGGTACTGTCCTTCTAAATGGAGAATACCCGCCACTGCTCCTCAAATCTTTACGAAGGTTCTAGTGGCTCTTCTGGCTGTGGCCAGGTCTCTAAGGATTGCGGTGGCTTCTTACTTTGATGATATCTTGGTTCAGGCGCCATCTTTTCAGTTAGCAAGATCCCATACAGATTCTCTGTTAGTCATTCTCTGCTCTCACGGGTGGAAGGTGAATCTAGGGAAAAGTTTCTTGGTGCCAAGTACCAGGGTAGGTTTTCTGGTAGACTCAGTATCTATGATGGGTTTTTTTTTTTGAGGAAGGTCAGAAAATTCAAACTTCTGGAGGCCTGATGTTCTCTTCAGTCCTCTGTTCATCCATCAGTGGCAGTATGCATGGAAGTAATTGGCCTCATGGTGGCATCCATGGACATTATTACATTTGCTCGCTTCCATATGAGAACTCAGTTCTGTATGCTCAGTCAATGGATGGGAGACCACTTGGATCTCTCTCATAGTATACTTTTAGACTCTCAGTCAAGGATTTCTCTGTCTTGGTGGATGTCCCAGGACCACTTGTCTCAGGGTACTTGTTTCCTGAGACATTCTTGTGAGATTGTGACCACAGATGCCAGCCTGTTAGGCTGGGGAGCAGCTTGGGGGGTCCCTAAGAGCTCAGGTACTTTGGATTCAGGAGGAGTATGCCCTCCCTATAAATATCCTAGAATTGCAAGCAATTCTCAATGCTCTAACAGCTTGGCCTCTACTGAGTTTAGTCTGGTTTATTAGATTTCAATCGAACAACATCACTTCAGTGCGGAGGAACTTGGAGCTTATTGGCTATGAAGGAGTTAACTCGCATTCTTCAGTGGACAGATTCTCACAATTGTCTTCTCTCTGCCATTCATATCTCAGGGGTGGACAACTGTGAAGCGGATTATCTAAGCAGGCAGACATTTCATCCAGGGGAATGGGCTCTCCATCCGGAAGTTTTCTCATGTTAACCCTCAAATGGGGTGTTCCGCAGTTGGATCTGATGGCATCTCTTCTAAAAGCCAAGCTTCCAGAATACGAAGCAAGATCAAGAGATCCTCAAGCAGCTCTGTTAGTCACCCTGGCAGTGCCATGGGATTTTGGTCCAATTTATCTGTTTCCTCCCGTTGCCGTCCTTCCTCTGGTGATAGCTCGTATCAAACAGGAGCAAGCTTCAGTGATTCTAATAGCTCCAGCGTGGCCTCGCAGAACTTGGTTTGTGGACCTAGTGAAGATGCTGTTGTTTTCCCCGTGGAAATTTCCTCTGAGGAGGGATCTTCTACTTCAGGGTTCCTTCCTCCATCTGGACGTAGTCTCTCTGAAGCTGACCGCTTGGAGATTGAATGCTTAGTCTTGTCCAGGCGAGGTTTTTCTGTGAATTTTATTGAGACAATGATTCAGGCTTGTAAGCCTGTTACTCACAAGATTTATTATAAGGTATGGCATAAATACCTTCATTGGTACGGATCTAGTTTTTTTTTTCTTGAAGTCAGGTGAGAATTCCCCGTATTTTGTCCTTTCTTCAGGAGGGTTTGGAGAAGGGTTTATCAGTCAGTACCCTAAGGGGTGAGATTTAGGCTCTGTTGATTCTTCTGCAGAAGTGTCTGGCAATTTTGCCAGATGTTCAATCTTTTGTCCAGGCTTTGGTTAGAATTGGGCCTGTGTTTAGGTCAATTGCTCCTCCTTCTACTCTCTCCTTCTGGTTGAGAAGTGTTATTTGATTGGCTTATGAGACAGCTGGACAGCAGCCTCCAGAGAAAATTAAGTCTCCCTCCTCTAGGGCTATCGCTTCCTCTTGGGCTTTTAAAAATGATGCTTCTATGGAGCAGATTTGCAAGAAGGCCACTTGGTCATCATTGCATACTTTTTCCAAATTTTCCAAATTTGATATTTTTGCCTCCACTGAGGTTTCTTTTGGGAGGAAAGTTCTACAAGCAGTGGTGCCTTCTGTGTAGGCTTGTCTGTCTTGTGTATCACTCCCTTCCATTCTGTGGACTCTAGCTTTGTTATTGGTTTTCACTAGTAATTGAATGCATTCGTGGATTCTCCATGCCATTGGAAAGAAAACATAATTAATACTTACCAGATAAATTATTTTCTTTCCTGACATGGAGAGTCCACGACCCACCCTTATTTTAAGATGGCTTTTTATAATTTTCTAAACCCTTTTTGTCTTCTTCTCTTTGCATAATTCCTTGGCTGAATGACTGGGGATTGTGGGTAGTGGGAGGATACTTGAAGCTTTGCTGGGGTGTTCTTTGCCTCTACCTGGTGGCCAGGATTTCCCATTAGTAATTGAATAGATTCATGGACTCTCCATGCCAGGAAAGAAATTAATTTATAAGTTAAGTATATATTATGTTTTTCAGTAATAAATAATTTTATATAGCTCTAGCTTTTATGAGGGAGCAAGGAGTACAGTATAGCCAGCATGGATGTGTAAGGACTGTATATTTTACCCCAAGAATTCTGTCTACCTGAGGCTTATTGTGCAAAATCTGTTTCTTTTTCTTTTAATGGCTTTTTAAAAATAAGAGTAGCTCAGCCTTTTTTTCACCTCCGTAGCTTGTATAAGTGGATAACTAATACATTTTGAAATATTGGTCTAGTAAAGCTCATTGTTCCATTATGCAGTTACCCCTTTAAATATATTGATGATGTATAATTATGAGCATACTGATAGTTGATATATACTTATGAATTTGCATGATGATAGAGTGTCTATTTCTACCTGCTTTTTTCAATTTTATTTTATTTTTTATTTTATTTTTGGCTATTTTGACTGGAAATTTAGGGGTAATATTCCTTCCTATCCTGCTATCTACATTATTTATTTTTAGGACTAAAATGTAAAAATATAGGGTGAGATTACATATGCGGCACCGCCCGCAAAAGTCGGCATTGACAGTTTTTAGTCGGATATTGCTATCACATATACGGCGCCGCATATGAATGCGGCTTGTATATTTCACCCGTCGCCCGCTAATCTTACTCCCATAAAATAACATAGAACCCCATTGCAAATTAGTGTCATATATTCAGTGAAATGTTACTCCATTTTAACCTTGCAACACATAGGCAGACGCAGCAAGCCTTGCGCTGAATATATAAATAATGTACCTACCTGGAAGTTCTAAATAACACCTAATGCATGCACAATATCTACCTGTCAACCATCACCCCCCCCCCCCACAGCAATAACTAAATAAAATTTATTTACCCCTAATCTGCAAACCCCCACATCGCAAAATATCTAATTAACCTATTAACCCCTAAACAGTCAACCCCCACAACGCAATAAACCTAATTAACCTATTAAATCCTAAACCGCCATCCCCCACATCAAAATAAAACTAATTAACCTATTAACTCCTAAACTTCCATCCCCCCACAATGCAAATAACTAAATTAATCACTAAGACCCCTAATCAAACACCCCCATAAATTAACCCCAATTACATAAAATAAACATACTAAGTTAAAATAAAAATATAAAAAACTAACATTACTTAAAAAAAATAAGATTAAATTAAAATAAATACATCTAAAATTACAAAAAATAAAAAAGCCTAAAATTACAGAATTCACCTCGCACATAAGGGAATCACATAAACCCCGTTGCAGTTCATAAAGTGCCGTAAGTCGGATAAACTAGCGATGTCCAGAAATGTGCGTAAATACACATTTCCTGGAGTTCCCAGTGACTTACAGCACTTTAGAAACTGCCGGCGCATAAGAAAAAAAAGAATGTTAAATCTCCCGAAAAAGTCTAATCCGCCTCCCAAAAAGAAACCCGACACGTCAAAACCCTTATATTCGCAATCCCCCCACATCACAACTAATAATAAAAGTATCAACCCCTAAACCGACAACCCCCACAACGCAATATACCTAATTAAACTATTAACCCCTAATCCGCCATTCACCCACATCGCGATCTACCTAATAAATGTTTTAACCCCTAATCCGCTATTCACCCACATTGCAATCTACCTAATAAATGTATTAACCCCTAAACCGCCGAACCCCCACATCGCAAAGTAACCAATTAACTTATTAACCACTAATCCGCCAAACTCCCACATCACAATAAACCTAATTAATCTATTAACTCCTAAACCACCAACCCCCACAAAGCAAATAAATAATTTGATTACTAAACCCCCTAACTTAACACCCCCTAAATTAACCCCAATTACATAAAATACTAAAGTGCAATTAAAATAAAAAATCCTAACAGTACTAAAAAAAACAAAAAAATAAGATTAAATTAAATTAATCTAAAATTACAAAAAATAAAAAAGTCTAACATTACAGAAAATAATAAACCAAATTATCAAAAATTAAAAAATTAAACCTAATCCCTATGAAAATCAAAAAGCCCCCCAAAATAAAAACACCCCCTAATCTACTACTAAACTACCAGTAGCCCTTAAAAGGGCTTTTTGTAGGGCATTGCCCTAAGTTAAAAAGCTCTTTTACCTTTAAAAAATACTAATTCCCCCTAACAGTAAAACTCCCCCACCCACTAAACCCCCCAAAATAAAAATACCCCCTAATCTAAACTAATAATTGCCCTTAAAAGGGCCTTTTGTAGGGCATTGCCCTAAATTAAACAGCTTTTTTGCCTTAAAAAAAAATCTAAGTCCCCCCTAACAGTAAACCCCCCCCACCCACCAAACCCCCAAAAATAATAAAAACCTAACACTAAACAACCTAAGCTACCCTTTGCCCCTAAAAGTGCATTTATATGGGCATTGCCCTTAAAAAAGGCATTCAACTCTTTTACCGCCCAATAAAATCGCTAATCTAAAAAAAATAAAAAAATTAAATATATAAAAAAAGCTTAAATCTAATCCCCAGATAGGTACTCACGGTTCCTGAAGTCCAGCGGTGAAGTCTTCTTCCATCAGCGACATCTTCTTCCATCGTAGCGACCTCTTCTATCTTCATCCAGGACCGCGGATTTAATTGTAATTTAGTATTTTTTTCATTTTAGGTAATTGGGGTTAATTTAGGGGGTGCTAGGTTAGGGGGCTTAGTTATTTAGTTATTTGCGTTGTGAGGGGTTGGTGGTTTAGGAGTTAATAGCTTAATTAGGTTAATTGCGTTGTGGGGGGTTGGCGGTTTAGGGGTTAATAGATTTATTAGAATTATTGCGTTGTGGGGGTTCAGCGGATTAGGGGTTAATATACTTTATTAGGTAGTTTGTGATGTGGGTGAATGGGGGATTAGGGGTTTATATACTTTATTAGTTATTGCAGTGAAGGAATTTGATTGACAGGTAGATATTGCGCATGCGTTAGGTGTTAGTTTATATTTTCAGGGAGTTACGGTGCTTACATTTTCAGCTTTAAATGTCTTATTACACTTAACAACTTTGTTCCAGCAAAATAGTTTATTTACTTAGAAGAAAATTGCTTTATTTTCTACTTAATTGCTCAGTGATAGAAGACGTATTGCCTACAGAGTATTAACCTGCAATTTGTCATGCTGACCTTTAATTTAGGATGGAAAACGTTTAATGATGAAGGAACTTAAAGATACAAGCTCAGAAAAGTGACAAATTTACACCTTACAAACCAATTTAATTTATTTCTATTATTTTTAAAATGTTTAAAATATATTTTTAAAATCTATGTGGTTTTTTATTTAAATTTTTTTTGTTAATTAAACGGACAGTAAAGTAAAAATGAAATGTTTATGATTCAGATAGAGCATGCCATTTTAAGTAGCTTTCCAATTTATTTTATTATCAAAGTTACTTTGTTCTCTTGGTATCCTTTATTGAAGAGTAAACCTAGGTAGTCCACTTGTCCTTTGTAGTCTATAAACAGGCAAAGAAAAAGGTACGCTTGCTCACTGTGGGAATGCTGGAAATCATAAATTTATTTGAAGACCAAACAGATACAGGTATGCAGGGTCACAGTTAGGAACACCTGACGCGTTTCGCGCATGCGTGGATGCGCTTCATCGGAGGCTGATAGAGTATAACAGTGTGAGCCTTTTAACCCTGATTTTCACCAATCCTGAGAGGACTGAGGTCTAAGCCAATCAGTGTTGCTTCAATGAGTTATAGCCTTTGTGATATAGACTCTTGTGTCTTCAGCTTGTTACTGAGGCTAGTATTATTAACTCTGCGGTAACACTGATTGGTACACATCAATAAATAAGATACTTTAAATTATTAAACATTAATATAATATAACAAAAGTTAAGAATAAGGATTACTGAAAAAACTGGTAAATAATTAAACATAGATAATTCTCATGATGAATACATGAATAAATACATTAATAAATGGATAAAAAATGAATAAGAAATTAATGAGTAAAAATATTAATTAAAAATAAATGTTGAAGAAATGTAAAAATGTAAAGATAAAAGTAAAAATGAGGATGGGAATGTGAGTAAAGAATAAAAATAAAAAATGTAAATAAAACTAAAAATAGAAATGATCAATGAATAAATGAATAGGTAAAAAGTAATTTCCTACCATCAAAATAGAAGATATAGTTCTAAATGTCTATGCTGGCTAATTAAATGTAGGTGCACTTCATCTTGAAGGGGGAAATTAATTTTTATTTTTTATTTTTATTACCCACATGTATTATTCATGTTTTTTTAAAAAAAGGCTAAGAAATTAGAGAATTCTTTACTAAGGAAGACTAGAATCTAGATTAGACAATGCATGTAATGGTCAATCATGTAAAGAAGACTTTTTGTCCAATTTATAATTAAATAATGGATTATAGGATCTAAAGGTATCATAAGCTATACTATACTCTGCTAATCTCTTTTATGTGTATTAAATGTATATAGATGTCTTAGCTTAGGTATGTATATATATGTATTGGTTATGTATTGCTAGGGGGACCACTAGAAGGACAAGTGGATAGAAGAGTCAGTTTTATTGTTGTTATTATTTATGTTTTTGTGTGTGTACTAAATGAGTTGAATAGATAGAATCGTATTAATTATATGTATTCAAGTGTTTGAACTGGGTGTTGGAGATGTGTCAAGTGTGTAATTAGATCTAATATTCCAAAGGATTTTTAACTTCAATCATATTTAGTTAGTTCTAGAGGGGTTGGAATATGTCCAAATGGAGTAAATTACACATATAAATCCACATCCAGTCTTCTGTTTATCCCATTGGGATATCTAGTATTTAATTTGACTATCCAGAAGACTTCTCTTTTTAAGAGTTTGGCAGTTCTATCGCCCCCTCTGGCCTCTTTGACAACCCTCTCTATTCCTTGGAATGAGAAGTGGTCAGTACCTATTCCATGTTGGCGAAAGTGTTTGGCCACTGGGGTTCTAGCTTCTTTTTCAATGAGGGATAATAAGTGCTCCCTAATACGATCTTTTAACGGACGTGTAGTGATACCTATGTATTGCTGGAAGCAGAGTTGACATGTAATCAGGTATATTACATACTGCGAAGTGCAGTCTATCCTTTGCTTGATCGTGTAGGTTTCCTTAGTGTTACTTGAGGTAAAAGTGTGGGTTATGTTGGTAAACTCACAGCTTTTACAGGGTCTGTGGCCACATTTAAAGGATCCAGGACTAAGGCCCAGCCAATTAGTTTGTGTTTGTGGTCTCTCTGAGAATTTTTTGTTTGTTAAGTCTCCTATTGATGGAGCTTTTTTAGCTACAAATTTAATGCCTTTAGATATTACTTGTTTCAATGTATCATCACTCTTTAATATTGTCAAATTATCCTTAATTACTTTACAAATTTTATAGTATTGCCTGCTAAATTGAGTAGAGAACACTATATTTTCCTCATTTTGTGTTTTTTCCTTTTTCTGGAATAACGTGTTCCTCTGTGTACTTTCTACTTCTTTATTGATTAGATCAAGTTTTGATCTATTGTATCCCCTGTTGACTAGCCTGTTGGTTAATTCTTTTGCTTCTTGCCTATAGGTATCTAAGTTGGAACAATTTCTATGGAGTCGTAGATATTGGCCTTTGGGTATGCCTTTTTTGAGATGTGGGACATGGCATGAATCTGCCCTTAGGATTGTATTTTTTGAGGTGGGTTTTCTGTATGTGGAAGTAAAAATTTTTAGTTTTGACAAATTTGCACTGAGTTTTAGGTCTAGGAAATCGATGGATTGGTTGTCACTTTTATGTGTAAAGACAAGGTTTAATTGGTTATTGTTAATGTAGGTCATAAATTGTTCTATAGTATACTCATTATCTGTCTTGTCCCAAATGATTATGAGGTCGTCAATAAAACGACCGTATAGTTTAATATTGTTTTTAAATTGGAATTCAGTTGAAAAAATAAAACAAAATTCCATCCAACCCATATAAATATTGGCATAGGCCGGGGCAAATTTTGCCCCCATGGCCGTGCCTCGTTGCTGTAAATAATAATTTCCTTCATGTACAAAATAGTTATGTTTTAGTAGAAATTCTGCAGTTTCTACTATAAATGTAATGAAACCTATATCATAGTCTGTGTGTCTGAGTAACATCTCATGAAGCGCTATGAGGCCTGTTGTGTGGGGTATACTTGAATAAAGAGCAGCCACGTCAATTGTGAGCCAAGTGTATTCACAATTCCAGTTGACTGTATTAAGTTGCTGGATTAGATGGCCGCTGTCTTTAATGTAGCCTGGTAAGGATTGGACAATGGGTTGAAGTATGTGGTCAAGCCACCCACCAAGCCTTTCACATAGGGATCCTTGGCTTGCCACAATGGGTCTACCTGGTGGTCTAGTGAGATTTTTATGAATTTTAGGAACAGTTCTAAAACTTGGTATGGTAGGGTCTTTTATCAGAAAAAATGACGCTAGTTCTTCCGTTAGGTAGCCCAGTTCAATGCCTGTGTCTAAGTGACTCTTCAATTTGCTGACAAAAGTTGTGGTAGGATTAAATGTGAGTTTCATATACTGATCTTTGTCCGCTAGGTGTTTGTGTACTTCATCTAAATAATCAGTGGTGTTCAGGACAACAATGGCCCCTCCTTTATCCGCCGTAGTGATGACTATGTTGGGGTTATCTTGTAGGTCTTTAAGTGCTTTTCTCTTTAATGGCGGCTTAAATTATCTCTGGCTTTACTTATTGTGGTTGACTGGAGTGTTTTGTGAAGATCTGTTAGTTCCTTTTCTATTGTCCTTTGAAACAAATCTATTATGTTATCACGTGCATTAACTGGGTAAAAATGTGATTTATCCTTAAAAGTGTATTGCTGGGTGGTGCTTGGGGAGTGAGTATATGAACTGGGTGAGTGTTGTTGAAGTGTAGTGAGAGTGGTAAGATCTGTTAGGTCAGAAAATAGTAAACCAATAGTGTTAGGGTGTGTATCAGTTATGGGGGGAGTGTGTGATTGTGTGTCTATACCAAAAAAATGTTTTTTCAGTACTACTTTTCTTACAAATGTATTTGTGTCTAAAAGGGTGCTGAATAAATCAAAATCTGTTGCAGGTGCAAAGGTTAAGCGTTTATTAAGTACATTAATATGGTGAGCAGTTAATGTAAAGTCAGAGAGATTTATTGTTGCTATTTCATCTTGTTTTTCCTGACCCTGCTGGGGTATCTAAATGTATTTTCCCCTTTCTTTGGGGTACTTGTTTGCTGGGTTAACTTAACTAAGGATTTTAAGTTTCTTCTCTCAGAGGATGTATTGCCTGATGTAGTAGGTACTGCTTCTGGCTCATCATTATGGGTGTCAGTGGTTTCATCTTCTAGATTATCAGTGTCTATACTTAAAAAAGTTACTTTTCTAGAAGTTTGGTTTTTATTGTGTGTAGACTTATTTTTATCCTTTTTATTGTGGCTATTCTTGTGAAGTAGTCTATAGGCAAGATTACAAGTGACTGCGCAACAGACTTTGCACTAGCGCAAAGGCGATTGCGTGATCAGTTTTTCTTCCGCTGATATTACAAGTCGGGAGAAATCGCCATTTCACTATTGCAATAGTGCTTTCTGCATCTCGTAAAGTGTTTTGCAAAACTACAGTTACACAAAACACAACAAAATACATTACAACTACATGATTAACCCCTAAACCACCATCCCCCAACATTGCAAACACTAAATAAAAACTATTAACCCCTAAACCACCATCCCCCCCACATCGTAAACAAGTTAAATAAATTATTAACTCCTAAATCTCTATTCCTCCTTTAGAGGGTGTTAGGTTAGGGGGTTTAGTTATTAGTTTATAAATGTGCGTTGTGGGGGATGGCGGTTTAGGAGTTAATAATTTATTTGGATAGTTTGCGTTGTGAGGGATGGCGGTATAGGGGTTAATAGTTTATGTAGTTTGCAATGTGGGGGGATGGTGGTTTAGGGGTTAATGATGTATTTATGTAGTTTGCGATGTGGGGGGATGGTGGTTTAGGGGCTGTAGTTTGCGATGTGGGAGGATGGCAGTTTAGGGTTTACCAGTTTTATTTAGTGTTTGTGTTGTGGGGTTGGCAGTTTAGCAGTTAACAGTTTTATTTAGTGTTTACGAGGTGGGGGATGGCAGATTAGGGGTTAATGATTTATTTAGATATATTGCGTAGTGGGGGATGGTGGTTTAGGGGTTAATGATTTATTTAAATATTTTGCGATGTGGGGTGGCAGTTTAGGGGTTAATATAGTTTATGTAGTTTGTGATGTGGGAGGATGACGGTTTAGGGATTAACAGTTTTATTTAGTGTTTGCATTGTGGGTGGATGGCGGATTAGGGGTTATTAGACTAGGATCTTATGGTAGGGTGTTTTTTCCCCCTTTGTTTGTACGTTTTGCGAGTAGGGTGTTTTTTTTCCCTCCATTGACTTCTATGGGAGAACACATGCACGAGCAGATGCACAAGCACGCCAAAACTCCACTAGGGATGTTTGCGATTCTGGGGCTAACGCTAGCAAAAAAACTTTTCAATTTGTAATACCAGCGGATTCTGCGAATTGCAAAAAGCATATCGCTAGCGGTGTTTTCACTAACGGTAAATTTAGATTTACCGCACAATTTGTAATCTGGCCCTATGACAGCAGTGTTTGTGTCTATGTATAACATTGCTATAAACATTGTTGCAAGCAATGCTGCCAGATGGCTAAACACACATGCACACTCCTGAGCTAACCTTGGATTACTCTTTAATAAAGGATACCAAGAGAACAAGAGTATAGTTGATACTAGCTGGAAAGTTGTTTAGAAAGTCATGCTCTATCAAATCCATTCAACTTTAATTTTTATTTTTCTGTCCCTTTAAGTTGTTTTTTGGTATTTTGAAATATATATATTGAACTGTAAAACATTAAGAGACAGATTACAAGTGGAGCATAAGTGCATTGTTGCCCTTTGCAATCAAGTAGATGAAAACTTAAAATCATAATAATCCAATATTCACATTTAATAAAATGTTTAACTGTGTATTTACTGTAAATATTTCACATTCCAATGTTCTTCACATAGGGGAATATGTTTTTATGTTCTATGTATATGTGTGTGTGTGTGTGTGTGTATATATATATATATATATATATATATATATATATATATATATATATATATATATATATACATATACTATATATAATTTGTATAGATATATACACTGTGTGCAGAATTATTAGGCAAATGAGTATTTTGACCACATCATCCTCTTTATGCATGTTGTCTTACTCCAAGATGTATAGGCTTGAAAGCCTACTACCAATTAAGCATATTAGGTGATGTGCATCTCTGTAATGAGAAGGGGTGTGGTCTAATGACATCAACACCCTATATCAGGTGTGCATAATTATTAGGCAACTTCCTTTCCTTTGGCAAAATGGGTCAAAAGAAGGACTTGACAGGCTCAGAAAAGTCAAAAATAGTGAGATATCTTGCAGAGGGATGCAGCACTCTTAAAATTGCAAAGCTTCTGAAGCGTGATCATCGAACAATCAAGCGTTTAATTCAAAATAGTCAACAGGGTCTCAAGAAGCATGTGGAAAAACCAAGGCGCAAAATATCTGCCCATGAACTGAGAAAAGTCAAGCATGCAGCTGCCAAGATGCCACTTGCCACCAGTTTGGCCATATTTCAGAGCTGCAACATCACTGGAGTGCCCAAAAGCACAAGGTGTGCAATACTCAGAGACATAGCCAAGGTAAGAAAGGCTGAAAGACGACCACCACTGAACAAGACACACAAGCTGAAACGTTAAGACTGGGCCAAGAAATATCTCAAGACTGATTTTTCTAAGGTTTTATGGACTGATGAAATGAGAGTGAGTCTTGATGGGCCAGATGGATGGGCCCGTGGCTGGATTGGTAAAGGGCAGAGAGCTCCAGTCCGACTCAGACGCCAGCAAGGTGGAGGTGGAGTACTGGTTTGGGCTGGTATCATCAAAGATGAGCTTGTGGGGCCTTTTCGGGTTGAGGATGGAGTCAAGCTCAACTCCCAGTCCTACTGCCAGTTTCTGGAAGACACCTTCTTCAAGCAGTGGTACAGGAAGAAGTCTGCATCCTTCAAGAAAAACATGATTTTCATGCAGGACAATGCTCCATCACACACGTCCAAGTACTCCACAGCGTGGCTGGCAAGAAAGGGTATAAAAGAAGAAAATCTAATGACATGGCCTCCTTGTTCACCTGATCTGAACCCCATTGAGAACCTGTGGTCCATCATCAAATGTGAGATTTACAAGGAGGGAAAACAGTACACCTCTCTGAACAGTGTCTGGGAGGCTGTGGTTGCTGCTGCACGCAATGTTGATGGTGAACAGATCAAAACACTGACAGAATCCATGGATGGCAGGCTTTTGAGTGTCCTTGCAAAGAAAGGTGGCTATATTGGTCACTGATTTGTTTTTGTTTTGTTTTTGAATGTCAGAAATGTATATTTGTGAATGTTGAGATGTTATATTGGTTTCACTGGTAAAAATAAATAATTGAAATGGGTATATATTTGTTTTTTGTTAAGTTGCCTAATAATTATGCACAGTAATAGTCACCTGCACACACAGATATCCCCCTAAAATAGCTATAACTAAAAACAAACTAAAAACTACTTCCAAATCTATTCAGCTTTGATATTAATGAGTTTTTTGGGTTCATTGAGAACATGGTTGTTGTTCAATAATAAAATTAATCCTCAAAAATACAACTTGCCTAATAATTCTGCACTCCCTGTATTTCCCCCAAAAAACATCAGATATTGAAATATGTATTAATGAATAAAGATAACATATTCTTATATGTGAAGAACATTGAAATGTGAAATAGAATTTTATTTTCATGTTGGGTAAGCGCACTTGAGACAATGCGATCGGGTTTGCGTGTGGGTAACGCATTGAAGTCTATGGAGGAATACGTTAACGTGGTGGCAATATTTGAAGTTCATTTTTGCGTTTGTCGGGTTAGAACATGAGTGAATTTTTTTTACATTTAACTAACAATACGCATGCAACCCAACGTGCGCAAAACCCCTAAATCTAGTGGGGTTAAAGCGAGAGCGCAAACTACCGATCCACTCTTAATCTAGCCCTAAATTAGGATACGTGTGATCATTATACACTCACAACTATTATTACCTGATAAGAAAATAAAAAAAAAAAACAGCTGGATTTAAAATTCTATCTTCATTACTAAACAGCACTATTACTACAGCACTATTACTGCATTTTATCTAAATTGAGAGTTGAGAGGATACGTTAGTGGATCAACCCATATTCAACAGATTTGTATATAGAACATAATAATGGTGTTTGGACAGCTTTGTGGAATTTGTTCCAGTTATTCAAACCATCTTCACACATGGATTAGCACAGACCTTGTGGTTTATAAAATCCCAGAGCCATTTTTAGCATTTAATTTATGGCTTCCAAACCAGCTGTAAAACCTTGAATTATTCTCTTTTTTTTTCCCCACACTAAAAAATCTTCTTTATCAGAGCTCCAAATCTCTTTTTTCAAGTTAGCAGATAGCTCCAATCATATCATTAGATGACCGAACACATATCAGTAGGAGATTCTCTGCATGCTCAGTTTACAGTTCAACAAAGACATTCACTTTATAGTTTATTTGCTTAAAATGTATAATTAAATGTATATACCGTACCAGCATATATATCTCAAGTACAATACATACACAAAGTCTCACCAATAATTTTGATGGTTAAAATGCCCACTAGCCCAGCATAATCAGTAATAACATTTTCACTTGAGTATCAATCTTCACTTTCTCATTTCCAACAGCTGCAGATCTAGGGGTAGATTTATGAATAGGTGAGCGGACATGATTCGCTTACACTGTCAGCATTTAACATTGCACAAGCATTTCTGGTGAAATGCTTGTGCAATGCCGTCCGCTGCTAGCAGCCAATCAGCTGCTAGCAGGGGCCGTCAATCATCCCGATCGGATCGGAAAGATTTCAGTCCAGAAGTTATGACCTCTGCTTCTTTACTTCCATTTCAGGCAGAGCTTAATAAATGGAGCACTTAGAACGTTTCTTGGTGTCCTCTATAAAAGCTTTAAAGATGAACACAAAATAGGGAGCAAATCGACTACACGTGGCACACTGAGAAGTGTAGGCCATATCTACAATAGCACATACAGATGTTTGTGTCTTGTAAATAATATTGTGGTTTGCATGTGGGAATAAATCTGTTTAGCTTGAGTCTATGGGGTTGATTTATCAAGATCCTTACGGAGCTCGATGCTCCTTGTTTCCGGCGAACAGAAGTTATCAAGCAGCAGTCTAAAGACCACTGCTCCATAACTTGTCCGTCTGCTCTGAGGCCGCAGACAGATATACGATCGAGTTGATTGACACCCCCTGCTAGCGGCCGATTGGCTGTGAATCTGCAGTGGGCGGCATTGCACCAGCAGTTCACAAGAACTGCTGGTGCAATGATAAATGCCGAGAGCGTATGTTTTATCGACATTGCATCATGTCCGCTCGCAAATTAATAAATATACCCCTATGGGGTGTTCTATGTGTTCATTCTTAAAACATAGGATTATCTTACTTAATACACTAGATATTTGCTTTATGTTCTTTTCAACTAAACCTTTACATTGTTTAAACTGTATGAAATGTAGAATTACTGGATAGAGAAAACATAACTGTTTACAGCTTTCACCCAATATTGTGAATGCAGTTATGGGAACAGCAAGGTATAATAGCAAGACAATATAATAAATGACGATGATAGAATAAGTGACACATGTTATGTGATATGGTACTTAACTTAAAGGGACAGTCTACTTGATTTTTTTTAAATGACAGATAATGCCTTCGCTACCCATTCTCCAGCTTTGCATAACCAATATTGTTATATTAAAGGGACATGAAACCCCACATTTTTCTTTCATGATTCAGATAGAGCAAACAATTGTAAACAACTTTCCATTTTACTTCTATTATCACATTTTCTTGTTATCCTTTGTTGAAAAGCAGGGAGGTAAATTAGGGAGTGTGCATGTGTCTCCAGTACTATATGGTAGCAGCTCTGCAAGAATGTTATACCTTAGCAAGAGCACTAGATGGCAGCACTGTTTTCTGTCATGTAGTGCTCCAGACATGACCTATCTAAATATTTCTTTAACAATGAATAACAAGATAAAGAAGCAAATTTGATAATAAAAGTAAATTGGAAACTTTTTTAAAAAATTGTAATCTGAATCATGAAAGAAAAATGTTGGGTTTCATGTCCCTTTAATATACTTTATAACCTTTAAGTTTGCCTGTTTGTAAGCCCCAGCAAGCCACTCCTTATCTCAGTGCTTTGTAAAATCTAGAACTTGCTAGTTCATGTGTGCCATATCGATAACATTTTGCGCACTCCGGTGGAGAATGATAATGGTTAAACAAGAATCAGCATAGATATAAGAAGAGAGAGAGAACAAAAGCTAGAAAAACTTCTGTGCCTGTTCATTTTCAGTGCCACTCAGGGTGCATACTCTTTTAGCACACTATGCCCCTTCACAGAGAAAAAATATCCTGTAGCATATCAGTCTGACCCTGCCCAATGACAGTCCAGCACCGAAATACCAAACAATTCTTCTCTGAACAAGAGAAACAACAACCCCAAACAATCGTTTTGGCCGTCTGTGGGCCTCGTCAGTGAGGTGCAGTCGCATCTCTCTAAGGGCGTGTGTGCAAAGAGTCCACATCTGGTTTCCCCTTTTACTCTTAGGGAGACCCAAGAGCAATTTGCATAAATATAAAGAGAGAGAGAGATGCACTCAGCTGAGACAGAACAAAAGCTAGAAATTTCCAGGTTGAGCGCTTCTCTCTTTTTATTTATGCAAATTACGACATTTTGGGAAGTTTCCATAAGTGTGATGCGGGAATCCAGACGTGGACCCGTTGCTCGGTGTGCCTAGAGGGATATGGCTGCACCTCACTGACGAGGCTCACAATAGGCCGAAACGTACGTCTGGGATTTTGCTGTTTCTCTCGTTCAGAGAGGGATTGCCTGGTATTTCGGGGCTGGACTGTACTGTGAAGTCAGGATCAGACTGATATGCTTCAGGAAAGTTCTTCTCTGTGAAAGGCACATGTTGAGCAAAAAGAGGCTGCTTCTTGGGTGGTAACTAGCCATAGAACAAACTATTGTGCTATTGTTCATTTCCAGGTTGAGCGCTTCTCTCTTTTTATTTATGCAAAGAATCAGCATAGCTTGGCTAAAATACAAGATTGTAAAAAGCACTAAGATAAGGGGCAGTCTGTAGTGGCTTAGATAGAGGTAATCATAGAGATAAAAAGTGTAATAATAGTGCTGGTTATGCAAAACTAGGTAATGGTATCAAAGGAATTATCTATCCTTTTAAACAATAACAATAATAATGATCTTAATAGCTGAAGTATACTAGTGTTGCTTTTGTAATGCAGTAGTTTAGTGTTCACAGACGAAGCCCAATTGTGGAAGACTTAAAATATCTCTCATAAGTCTGATTGGTCTGTCTGTGATGATTGACAACCCCTCCTCTTTTGCCACTGCCCTTGCTCCCAGTTAACTTAGGTGGGCCAGCTCCCACATCACAAAAAAATCACCACAGAATGGAATATAAAACTGCATTTGTGGGTAAAATAACACTTTGTAGATTTAATAAAATGTTAGCTAGAGAAAGCATTACGACAGATAGATAGATAGATAGATAGATAGATAGATAGATAGATACAGTAGATAGATGATAGATAGATATATAGATAGATGATAGATAGATAGATAGATAGATAGATAAATAGATGATAGATAGATAGATGGTAGAAAGATGATAGATAGATGATAGATAGATAGATAGAAGACATAGACATTAGACAAAGAAATACAAATTAAGTAATAAAACGAGAGAGAGCACTTGAAGGGCATTGAGGATATATTTTCAGATTTAAAAAGCAAAACAAGGTAAAAAAACATATTAAACTGAAACCTAAAGGTTAAGCTGTTCCTTCTGATGCTATTTTTAGGTTATTTCCAGGCTGAGGGAGCCTGAAACGAATTACATTGCAGAAGTTGCAGGTTGGATAAAGTAATTCTCACAGTGTGACCAAATAAAGTGCACTTTTTTTTTTAAGTAATAAGTCATAACCAATGGTAAATGCAGCTTGTATATAAGTGGAATTTAATGCATTTCAACAATATCAAAATGACATCTTTCATTCTTAAAGGGACAGTCAAGTCCAAAATAAACTTTCATGGTTCAAATAGGGCATGTCATTTTAAACAACTTCCGAATTTACTTTTATCATCAATTTTGCTTTGTTTTCTTGGTATTCTTAGTTGAAAGCTAAACATAGGTAGGGTCATATGCTATTTTCTTAGACCTTGAATGCTGCCTCTAATCTGAATGCATTTTGACAGTTTTTCACCACTAGAGGGCATTAGTTCATGTGTGTCATATAGATAACATTGAGCTCATGCACATGAAGTTACCTAGGAGTCAGCACTGATTGACTAAAATGCAAGTCTGTCAAAAGAACTGAAATAAGGGGGCAGTTTACAAAGGCTTAGATACAAGGTAATCACAGAGGTAAAATGTGTATTATTATAACCGCATTGGTTATGCAAAACTGGGGAATGGGTAATGACGGGATTATCTATCTTTTTAAACAACAACAATTCTGGTGTTGACTGTCCCTTTAAGAGTTTTCTCAAGGCCTTTCCTCTACCGGCTTGCCATCTGGATCCTGCACAGAAAGTATAAGTATTGAGAAGTCTGAGGATCCTGTCCCTCTATCCCCAGCTGCTTCTTTATTTGTCCCTTTACCACCCTCCTCCTTGTTCTCTTTGTCATTCTGATCCTCTTTATTTTTGGATGAAGCATTTCCCTCTTTATTTCCTTCATCCGTGGTTGTAGTGGGTGCTCCTTCTTGCTATCTTTTGTCCACTCCCTTGTTCTTTCCCTTTTGCTGGCAGCCTCCAACACTTTGTGCCAGCAGATGGAGGTACTCCTGTACTTTCCCTTAAGTGGTCTCCTTAGAAGTTATAGGCCTTATCATGTTTAGACTCCTGGGTGTGATCCTAGGCACCCTCCTACATTTACTAGCCACTCTGTCTGAAGACTTGAACTCAGTGGTGATACTGCTGGTCCAGGTCAACACCACTTCCAATGCTGGAAGCTCTATCTGGCAGGGAAGTTCATGTTGGTGGTCTGTCCATTAATTTTGCCCCTCAATTCTCAGTAGCATGTGTGATCACATCGTAGTCAAAAGGGCCATAGAAAGCTTAGCAGAACTGCACACAAAAAAAAAAAGCCTCCCTGTTGTGCCTCTCAAACTTTGCTTACCTGGTAATATCAATGGGTAGGTTACAAAAAAAGGCTAGAGGAGAAATCCTTATGGGGATGGGTTAAGTTGCCTATAAAAAGATTTTTTTTTTTTTTGTTTTGGAATAAGCTTCTGGTTCACTTCATTGTGTTGTTATGCTGAGAGATTATAATCTATAAACCCAGTTCCTACATATGTTCCCTAGCTATCGCAAATAGACACAGGGTTTACCTTGGGCTGATAAGTGGCTCATATAGATTCTTACATTTCTGGTGTTCTGTGTCTGACAATATGAGCTTTGTTTTTGCAAGTAATTGTCTGCTTTCCCAATGGTTGTCAGATATGTCTTGCATTTTGAATAACATTTTTGGACATTGCAAGTAACCAAGCTGAATAATGTGCTAGCTGATGGGATAAGCCTCAGAGAATGTCTCCTTTTCCTTCACATGATGTCTCCTTTGTTGATGGGGTTCTTTGGCTGGTTTCTTTCTGGTAGTGAAGAATGAACACACAAAAAAAGGTTACAGTAAATCCAACTCACTGACTATACAGGGTTACTTCAAGTTTGGTTAAATAAATAAGTAAAACAAGGCCATACATTAGGAGTATAGGCATTGGACAAGGTTATTTACACCTCCCAAGGTTATATACCCCACTAGAGAAGTAGGTTGACTGTAGATCCCCTAGGGTGTCTGCGTCTCTTCAGAGGGTGTAGATGTATGATGCTCTGCTGTAAGAACTTATGAGCTGGTTTACTGACCTCTTGTGGTTTGATTTTATTTGGTGGAGAACTCATTAGGGATGGGCGAATGTTTCTAAAAATTCGAAATTTAAAACAAATTTTGATACATTCGTTCATTCGAATCGAATTTCGAATGTTTATATAACATTCTAACAAACATTGTAATGCCTCTTTACAGCATAGATCACTATGGGCTAGATTACAAGTGGAGCGGTGTGCTCTAGTTAAGATATCATAAAAAATTAGTTCAAACTTTTTTGTAAAAGAAAAGGTGCCGGTATTAAAAAAAAAAAAAGTGCCGGTATTAAAAAAAAGGTGCCGGTACTCATTGATTATTGCTTGATAAATTCTGCTCAGCAACTTTGAGAAAAACAAAAGGACAACATTATTTACAATGTTTGATGTATTTTGCAGCCTCTCTTATGAAAACTAGAGTATTTAAATGATCATTACAAATATTACCTGTTATGAGTTGGCAGAGGTGGGGGTACTCTGAAAACCGAATACGAATATTACATTTATTAAACACAGTTGTAGACTAGAAATATTATTTCGAAGATGCCGCCTGGATTAAGACTTCTGCCCGTCTGGAGGACCTCTTTTTCCCGGCATGGATGAAGACTTCTGCCTGTCTGGAGGACCACTTCGCCTGGCTTCGTTGAGGACTTCGGCCCGGTTGGGTAAAGACTTCTCAAGGTAGGGTGATCTTCAAGGGGTTAGTGTTAGGTTTTATTAAGGGGGTATTGGGTGGGTTTTAGAGTAGGGTTAGGTTTGTGGGTGGTGGGTTTTAATGTTGGGGGGGGTATTGTACTTTTTTTTACAGGTAAAAGAGCTAATTACTTTAGGGCAATGCCCCACAAAAGGCCCTTTTAAGGGCTATTTGTAATTTAGTATAGGGTAGGGCTTTTTATTATTTTGGGGGGCTTTTTTATTTTATTAGGGGATTAGATTAGGTGTAATTAGTTTAAAAAACGTGTAATTATTTTATTATTTTCTGTAATTTAGTGTTTTTTTTTGTACTTTAGATAATTTTTTTTAATTGTATTTAATTGTATTTAGTTTAGGTAATTCATTTAATTATAATGTAGTGTTAGGTGTAATTGTAGCTTAGGTTAGGATTTATTTTACAGGTAAATTTGAATTTATTTTAACTAGGTAGCTATTAAATAGTTAATAACTATTAAATAACTATTCTACCTAGTTAAAATAAATACAAACTTTCCTGTAAAAAAATAATAATAATAATAATAATAAAACTATTAGTTATATTGTAGCTATCTTATGGTTTATTTTATAGGTAAGTATTTAGTTTTAAATATGAATTATTTAGTGAATGGTATTAATTTTATTTAGATATATTTAAATTATATTTAAGTTAGGGGGTGTTAGGGTTAGGGTTAGACTTAGATTTAGGGGTTAATACATTTAATATAGTTGCAGCGACGTTGGGGGCGGCAGATTAGGGGTTAATAAATGTAGGTAGGTGTCGGCGATGTTAGGGACAGCAGATTAGAGGTTAATAAAATTTAACTAGTGTTTGCGATGCGGGAGGGCGGCGGTTTAGGGGTTAATATATTTTTTATAGTGGCGGCGATGTCTGGTTCAGCAGATTAGGGGTTAAAAAATATTTTTTACTATTTGTGATGGGGGGGGGCTCGGTTTAGGGGTTAATAGGTAGTTTATGGGTGTTAGTGTACTTTTTAGCACTTTAGTTAAGATTTTTATACTACGGCGTTAGCCCATAAAACTCTTAACTACTGACTTTTAAATGCGGTATCAGTCTTGACAGGAGAGGGTGTACCGCTCACTTTTTGGAAGACTCATAATACCGGCGTTATGCAAGTCCCATTGAAAATATAGGATACGCAAGTGACGTAAGTGGATTTGCGGTATTTTCGAGTCTGGCCGAAAAAGTGAGCGGTGAGCCTGTCATTTCAAGACTCTTAATACCAGCGGGCGTTAAAAAGCAGCGTTGGGACCTCTCAAAGCGGCTTTTTAAGGCTAATGCAAGACTCGTAATCTAGCCGTATGCATAGGAATTTTACAATTAAAGGGGCATTACAGTATTTTTGTATGAATGTGTCACATTTTAACCCCTTTAATGACCAAGGTTTTTCTCAGTTTCCATGCTTAAAAGAAACAAGCCCTTTTGGAGTCTGCTCTCTTGTCCGTTCTCTTATTAAGTGCACCTGTAGATATTATAGACTTTTTTTAAGAGACGATCAGAATAGGAATTTAATAATAAAAATTGGGGAAATATAGTTTTTTTTAAAAAAAGCATTTGTTTGAAGTTAATAATCATTACTACAAAACTAGTGTGGCTTAAGAAAATTAACGTCTATTAGATTCATTATGTTTTCATGATTTTAGGAACATAATTAGGCCAAATACTACAAGAATGGAAATATTGGTTTAACACAAAAAATTGCTATGCTATGACTGTAAACTAAATAGTGGTCACCCAATTCAAAACAGCTACACACACACATATATATATATATATATATATATATATATATATATATATATATATATATTTGTATAATTTAAACATCCCAGGGTATTTATCTAGAGGTATGTTGATACATTATTATTATTATTATTATTCTTTATTTATAAAGCGCCAACAGATTCCGCAGCGCTGTACATAGGTAACAAAGATAAAAGAACAGTACAATATGAGACACCAGCCAAAATTTAACAAACAAATACAGGGGGAATTGGGAGCCCTGTTCCCGTGGGAACTTACGATCTAAATGGGTAGGAGGATGAGAAACAGGAGGTGGGGACTGCAAAGGTGGGAATGATGTTAGTGTGAAGTTAGATGAGGGAAACTATTAGGCAAGTGGAATTCATTTGTTACTGATTTGGTGATAGGCTTCCCTGAACAAGAAGGTCTTTAGGGAGCGTTTAAAGGAGGAGAGGTTGGGGGAAAGTCTGACAGCTTGAGGAAGTGCGTTCCAGAGTCCTGTAGTCTAGCATGAGAGGAGGTGATGGTAGAAGAGGCAAGGAGTAGATCGTTGTTGGATCTTAGGGGACGGGCTGGAGTATATTTGTTGATGAGTGAGGACAGGTATGGGGGGGTTGCATTGGTAAGGGCTTTGTAGGTCAGAGTGAGAATTTTGAATTTAATTCTGCTGTGAATGGGGAGCCAGTGAAGGGACTCACAGAGGGGTGCGGCGGATACAGAGCGTCGGGAGAGGTGGATAAGCCTAGCAGAGGCATTTAGGATGGATTGAAGGGGGGAGAGGCGGGAGAGAGGAAGGCCAGTTAGTAGGTTGTTACAGTAGTCAAGCCGGGAAATGACTAGGGAATGGATTAGCTGTATAGTAGTTTCAGCACTCAGAAAAGGACGAATTTTGGAGATATTGCGTAGGTGGTTGCGACAGGATGAAGAGAGCGATTGGATGTGGGGTATGAAAGACAGATTGGAGTCGAGTGTAACTCCTAGGCAGCGGATTTGGGGTGATGGGGAGATAGTGGTGTCATCGACAGTGATAGTAAAGTTAGAAACTGGAGTAGAATTAGTTGGGGGGATTAGAAGAAGCTCAGAAGAGTAGAGGGCCTAGAACAGAGCCTTGAGGTACTTGAGGTACATTGGGCCAGATTACAAGTGAAGCACTAATTAACGACCCAGCTTAAGCGTTAATTGTGCTAGAAGTAAGCTTTTTGCTCACATCGGGTTGCGCTTGTTGAAATTAAACTGTTTTCACTTGCATGCTAACCTGAAGAGCATAAAAAACCAAAGTTAGAATATCGCAATCACATATTCTCATGTGTGCTATCCTGACATGAAAATATGAATATTTCACATTCCAATGTTCTTCATCACATAGAAGAATATGTTTTTTTTATTCATAAATAAATACTTCAATATATATATGATTTTTTTTGTACAATATACATCTATATATAATTGGAAAGTTAAAATATATGCTATATCAGAATAGTGAAAGGACAATTTTGGGTTTCATGTACCTTTAAATAATAGATTGGGATCAGCCTCTAGGTATTCAAACCCCACAAAGGGGCTAAAGTTCTGCTCGTGAGCCGCAGAACTTTACCTACCTAAATCTGTTTGTTTTTTTTGTTTTTTTTTCCTTTTTTTTCTTTTCAAAATAAAAAAAAGGTTCTACAAGGCCTAGATTCTGTTGATGTGGGGAAGTTGCATATAAGGTTACTGGACAGTAACATTGGCATCTATGTGATATATGTAACAGTCATATTTATTAGTAATATATGTAACAAGGAAAAATTTACTGCCCTTATAATTTACTGTCCTCTCACTTCACTACCTGTCCCCTCAACCCCATCCCCTCACAACTACTCTCCTCCCTCTCCGTTCTACCCTTACCCCTTTACTCACACACATCTTCATCCTCTCTCTCAGCACTGATATTTTTCCCTCATCTCTAAAACACAAATTGGTCACACCTATCTTCAAATAAATCTTCTCTTGATTCAACCCCCCCATCCAACTATTTCCCTACTCCCTCTTGCCTCAAAGCTTCTTGAAAAGCTAGTAAATGCATGTCTATCTAATTTCCTTACATTAAACTCCCTCCTTGACCCATTGCAATCTGGATTTCGCACCCATCACTCCACAGAGACAGCAATTGTTAAGGTTACCAACGACCTACTTACAGCAAAATCCAAAGGCCACTTCTCTCTGCTTATCCTCCTTGATCTGTCTGCAGCCTTTGATACTGTCGACCACCCTCTTTTGTTCCAAACCCTCCAATCCTTCGGCATTTGCGACACAGCTCTCTCGTGGTTCTCTTCCTATCTGTCGAACTGTACTTTTAGTGTAGCCTTATCTGGGGCATTTTCTGCCCCATTACCACTTTCTGTTGGGGTACCGCAAGGCTCTGTCCTCGGTAAACTTCTCTTCTCAATCTACACATCATCATAAAGTCCCATGGGTTTCAATATCATTTGTATGCTGATTACATCCAAATCTACCTCTCTGCACCAGACATATCTCCTTCCTTGCTAACCCATGTCACTAACTGTCTTCTTCATATCTCATCTTTGATGTATTCTCACTACCTTAAGCTAAATCTCTCCAAACTGAGCTCCTTATTCCCCCCCCTTCTTCCAAAATCTCCACCTCCCATTTCTCTATAACTGTCAACAACTCCATCATTACCTCTACCCCACATTCCCAATGTCTTGGGGTCACACTTGACTCAGATCTTTCTTTCAATCTTCACATTCAATCCTTGGATAAAGCCTGCTGCTTCCACCTTAAAAACATCGCTAAAATTAGACATTTCCTTACACAAGACACAACTAAGATTTCAATCCACTCTCTCATCCTTTCCCGCCATGACTACAGCAACTCTCTCCTCTCTGGTCTCCATAGTTGCCGTCTAGCTTCTTTACAATCCATAATGACTGCCTCTGCCAGGCTCATCTTCCTTACAAGTTGCTCTTTATCTGCTGCACCTGTCTGCCAATCCCTTCACTAGCTTCCTCTGGCCTCCAGGATTAAACACAAAATTCTCACTCTGACATACAAAGCCCTCAACTGCACTGCTCCCCCTACATCTCAGACCTTGTCTCCAGATACTCTCCCTCCCATCCCCTTCACTCTGCTCACAATCTCCTACTCTCCTCCTCTCTTGTTACCTCATCACATTCCCGTTACAAGACGTCTTCAGACTGGCTCCCATTTTATGAAACTCTCTGCCTCGCTCCAAAAGACTATCCCCTAGTTTTGAAAGCTTCAAGCACTCACTAAAGACTCTACTATTCAGGGATGCATACAACCTACACTAAACTTCATTAACTCTATTGCTATCGCCTTGAAACTCTTAGCATGTAAGCCTATGAGCCAATCTGTTTGTAGATCACCTTCATAAGAGCCGACTACAACAGTGCAAATCTCGACAGGGCCCTTTACCCATTTGATCCCACTAAATGTTATCTTGTATTCTGCCTATGTTTATTGTGATGCATAATCTGTTGGCACTCTACAAATACCTGATAATAATAACAATGGTACATATATAATATAATGATATTGTGGTTGTTCTCATAAGCATTTTGATAGCTTACAAAAAGAACAGTTTTAAGGAGCTCCTATTATTTAGTAACACATATATAGCCACATTGTCACTAAATTATTGTGTTCAGAGGTTGAAACAGTCACAATAATGGAACTGCTATAAAAACGTCTGCTGTTACTAAAAAGATTTTTTATAGTGCATCCATTTTGCAAACAAGCCTAAGTATATTTGAAGAAAACTTAATGATAAATACCTAGACATATGAAATGGGCAATTGTTGAATTACTAGCTATGATAAGGAATAAAAATGAAAGACCTTTGTAACATGCCACAATTTACTGGATGTATTAATATCTCTGACTATGTGATGTTAGTACACTGACTTACAGTGAGCTGAAATTAAATTAATGCAATATTGTGCTTCAAATACATAATTTAGATGACTGTTGACAAAATCTGAGAGCTCTAATCTTCCTAACATAAACGTTTTTAGAAATGCCTTATTTAGAGGACTTGTTAATGCTTGTTTGTACATTGTTTAATGCATGTTCATTTTTTTGTTTTTTTAAAAAAGGGGACATTTTGTAAAATGATTATGGCCTCATACTTTGGCACTGAGTTCCTGATTAATAAAAACATAGGGCTAGATTACAAGTGGAGTGCAAAAATGAGTGCTGTTTAGTGTTAAAACACCTCATGTTAAATCAATAGCACTCCTATGTTTGCACTGGCATTAGAAGATGAAAGTAAAAAGTTATCGCTCAAGCAAAACACTCAGGCTCATTAACATCTGGAGGTCAGATATTACAAGTTGAGCATGATTGAGATTTACACTTCAGTCTTTACCGTGATCTCAGAGCTGTGGTTAACTGTTTTCCTAAACAAATAAGTTACACAAAACACATACAAATTCATTACAAAGTACAGTTACACTCATATTAACACTGTCTACTAAAAAATTTTACAAAAAATATTGCACGAAAAAGCTACAAGGACTCAAATATATGAGGGTGTTAGAAAAAAAAAAGCCACCAAAGTACTTTAACATAGCGATACATACACATATATTGTTTAAGAGATAAACCTTCTATTACGTCCTACTCCTTATGTTCTCTAAATGCAAAAACATAACAAATAAAACACAAACATTATGCTTGGAGAAAGACTGGTCACGGTCATGTTTATTAACATAAACTTATCTTAACCACGGCTAATATTGTCAGATGGTCAAGGCCCCTCTGGGGCCTTCAGCGTGGCACCCGGTTGCTCACGCTCAATGGTAGAGAGAGAGAGTTTGATGCTTCAAGCTCTTCGGTCTGCAATTCATACGGGAGAGGAAAAATGCATGAACAGGGGTTGTCAATAATTGATCTTACGCGTTTTGGCAGATTGATGTAATCATATATTGTCAATATTAGGCAACTCTTTAATTAAATAAATAACTTGAACTTGTAGCAAGTTCATCAAAACTGGTGGCGGCATCTAATCACTAGCTTAACCTCTACTGACAGACGGTCAAGGAGCCTGAAGCGTGGCACCCGGTTCTCACGCTCGATGGCAGAGAGAGAGAGTTGAATGCGTCGAGCTCTTCAGCCTGCAATTCGTAAGGGAGAGGAACCCCTAGGCCGGCACCTAATGGGTGTCACCTTTCCCTGTTATCTAGGCCGTCACTCTGCTCTTTTACTGCTCACTCCCAGGGCCCTGACCGACCACCACAAGAGGAAAATACCTAAATTTACTCTTGCCATCACCCTTTAACTGGGCACACATACCAACAAAAATTTAATTTGAATATAATTTTTTTTAATAAAATGATATAAAACTGTGCAGAGAAACAATTTGTCAAACAATTCAACTTTTTTTTTTATATACTTCCATTAGTGCTTTCCCGATGTCTGCCACAAATATGTCTAACCCAACATCCATCAGGTGAACTACATAAGGGCAATAAAGGGCGTTGTTGTCAGCCATAATTGACTCATGACTAATGAAAAAGCCACCTAGGGACATGACCGCTCTCCCTACCACCCTATTGACTTTCTTACGTACGTTGTAAACTGCCCTCTGTGATTCTATATATCTCCAGTGCAGTAGCGCAACCTAATTGGACCAACCCACTTTCACACACTGGAGCCAAGCACACAACCACCACAAGTCAGAAACCATCCTCCTGATAAGATCTAAAGCTGGAACAGACCCCATATAATTTCCCCCAAATGCAACACAATAATGTGAGGTTGCCCCCACATCCTGTGTGTTCTGGAGAAGGGTGGGCAACTGATCCCACGTTAAACCCCTGTGACCTAGTCACCGAATGTTAGCCCTGGAGGGGGAAAATCCAAGCTGCTGCCCGTCTAGGGAATAAAGCGCCTCTGATTGCCGCCCAGTGAATAAAGGAGTGCCCTATTATCCACACAGGAACTGGAGGGGAATTCCTGCCCAGAACAACAAAAACAGAGTCAACAGCACTATTTTTTGCCACCTACCCCCCTCTTCCCTCACACCTCGGAGAAGTAGGAGCCCTCATTCTCCACACCATTTATGTGCCCAGTTAATTCCCTGTCAAAAGCTGAATATAAAGCTTGTAGCGCCCCGACTTCAAATGCCCCAGTCGCTTTAGTTCAGTACTGGAAGACCCGCTAGCTGCCGAGATAGTCGCCACCCCTATCCGAATCGAATGTGGATCTAACCCCAACTCCGTCGCCACTTTCAACAGAACCTTACCAAGCTGAAACGACAGTGAGGTGCAATCCTCATGAAGGAGGAACTGTTGTGAGCCAGCCGGCCTCACCTTACAAAAAGTATTGACATTCCTCACGGGACAGCCTTCAGGAAACTTGTGTCTGCGCAGAGACAGCCACACTCCCTTTCCTTCCTGATCCATCTTGGATTGACGAACGAACAAAAAGAGTCCCTCTTCAGAGGGCCTCAAGTGCTCCAATTTTATGCAACCTGAACTCCCAGTTCTGTATGACGACACTAATTCGCACAGCTTTAAGGCCACCACAAAAGCTAGTGAAAACACCATCTGAAATAGCAAGACCTTGTATGCAGATGAGCAAACAGATCCTAACTTTCCCACCAACTCCCGTAAACTTAGTGGTGTGATGGGCTCTCTTTCGTCCTTAGGGCACGGGTCCATCCTTCCCCACCCTTTGAGGGCCTGCCTAACCAAGAACGAACCCGAGAAGTCGGTCAGGCCTAATGTCTTGTTAAAGAATGCAACTGCTGACAGCCTACTCTTAACTGCCATCCTAGTCACCCCCTCTTGTCTCAAGCACGCCATTCACTCACGTGTACCTGCGAAGCCCCGATTCACCAAGAGCTCCCACTGATGGCAAAACCACTCCTATCCCTTCCAGTAAGTCTTGTATGTTTTCCATGTCTTGGGAGCCAAAGATGCCTGAACTAAGGGGAGGATGGCTTCCCAACCCCATGCCAGCTGCCAAATAAATGAGGGGCATATTAAACCAGATGTCGCTTCTGTGGGTGCTACCTTTCAAAACTGGTCCCACTTAAACTTAGAAAGTGCATCAGCTATCACGTTATGCACCCCCAGTACATGCCTTGCAGTGAACTAAATGTTGAGCTGCAAACAGTGTCAACCAGTTATCTCAGGTACATAACAACTACCAGAGAAGATGCAGATAAATGATTGATGGCGTACACCACACTCATATTATCGGACCAGAAAACTACTGACCTATTCGCCAAACTTGTATCCCACAGTTAGATGGCTACAATGATCGGGAATAGTTCCAGCAGTGCCAGGTTCTTTGTGAGGTCCGAGGTCCATTCTTCGGGCCATGGAGTGGCGCTCCAATGCCCCGTCTAGATATGCCCGTAACCCAAACCGCCTGCTGCGTCAGTAAATAAGTGCAGCAACTGATTCCAGATCGGATCAGTCATCCACAAACAGACTCCATTATGAACTAGGTACTGCTCCCACACACCCAAATCCTCTCTTATCTCTGGGGTTTCTCTGAAATGCTTGCATGCCCCCCCCCAGGCCCTTTCAGCTGACCCTCTAACCTCTTAAGGATAATGTAAGGTAGTGAGGACAATTTTACAGTATGCTCCATGAAAGAATACACAATTTTTTTTTTTTACTGTACATACATGTAAAAACAGTAAATAATAGGGAGGTGCATTCAAATACTTTGTGAGCATCCGAATGCAGAAGTAAGCAGCTGCTCGTGCCCATCAGACATTTTCATAGCCATATTGATTCCTGTAAAAGATCCCCACACTAACATATTTGCAAATCCAGATCTTAGAGTGGGTATCTTTTACAATAATCAATCTGGCGATAAAAATATTTGAAGGGCACAAGTCGCTGCTTACTTCCATATTCGGATCCTCATGAAGGAGCCAAATGCACATCCCTAGTAAATAAAATGTTTGGAAACAATGTAACTGGGATCTTTTAGAATAAAGTCAGAGACTTATGAGACAGACAACTTTGGGCAATAAGTATTGAATGGAAAACCTCCTTGTCTAATTATAGTAAATACTATTAATGCACTGCATAAAAATCTAGTCCAGCACAATAATTTATGAAAATATCTTACCCTTCAGTAATATAATTTGAAAAATTTCCTTTGCACTCAGAAACAAAGGAGCAGTTGAGGGATCTCAAGAGAGGGAAATAGCTCAGCTACTAACTGTATCAGCCCTGCTAAGTCAGAGCATAAAAAAACCTCAATAAAATACACAACCTTCCCTTCACATTACCAAACATTTAAAACCATTTTACTGTTTATATAATAGAGGGTGTAAGGTTGCATTGAGATGTAACTCCCAGGTAAATTAGATGAATAGTAAAGAGCAGCCATTATACCATAATAAGGTTTCTATAATTACTAGACTAAGCAGACATGTTTATGTCCCCTGGCTATGATTTACCTCAAAATTGGTGTACCTACTAATAGCCTGTGGGCTATGTGAGTGCAAGAAATGGCTGCCATTACCTCAGATGCACCCACTCTACCATGTGCAGCTGCAGAAAAGACTACTTTAAAAAAAAAAGCCCACCCAGTACTGTGTACATCAAAGTAGAGGATTTATGTGTGGAGTATATTAAAGACCCAACAGGAGTAGGCTAAGTGACCGGTCCCCATGACACCTGTAGCAGGTTTGCAAGTAACTCCTTTACTCGGAGTAATTGTGTCACTACCCTACACTCCCATCTTACCTTTGTCTCTCAGTAGCAGCTCTTGTAGGGGAAAATGGGCCTCAAAATCGATCTGAGGACCGCTCTCAATGTGAAGAATCTGAAACACCTCAAATCTTTACCTTCCTCCTCTGGAGCCAAAGAAAAGACTAGAATACCAGAGAGGTGGGAGGGATTAAGTGCTCTTAAAGCTTTGGGAATCTTTACCTCCTCCTAGTCGCAACATTATGAAAGAAAAATAGAATAAGTATTTTACTTTAACAAAAATAAACAAAATCAATAGCCCAACAAACAAAAATGCTCACTATACTTATAAAGCCCCCATCCAAATCCCTTAGAAAGGCATAAACACATATCACTTTTAAAAGGTATCAGTCAACATACAGGCCCTTCATCCTGTGATTTAATCAATAAATCCACAAAATTTCATTTTGATTTTCAGATTTCAAAATCAGTAGGTTTTGTGCTGTATTAATGAGGTAAAAATTTCCAGCTTCAGATGTATTAAAGGCAGAAGCATTTTGTAATTGTGATCGCTGGAAAAACACAGTGACAACACTGACTGACGTTCAGAAAGCATTATCTGGCAAAAACAAGCACAAGATTGAGATCAACCCCATCATAGTAATGATTACTTTTTTTTTTAAGGAGGAATGCTACACGTATCTTTTTCCCTATATTCCTAAAAATATGGAAAAGAGCTGTGTTTAGAATATAAAAAGAAGAGATACTTAGTAATTCTAAGGTAAAGAATAACTTACAAAGACTAGGTTATGAGCGGAGTGCAAATTAGTGCTTTTGCTCGCTCGTTAACTTCACTAGATGGAGGCTTTTTGCGCGCGTCGGGTTGCGTTCGTATTATAAATTAACAATAATAAGCTTCCGCAGGAGTGCAAAAAGTGGAACTTAGAATATCAAGACAGTGTTAAAGTATTCCCCCATAGTCTAAAATGGAGCGTAATAATTGAAAAAATAAAAACCTGATAGCGTTTAACCGAGTGCACTAACCCGACATGAAATATGAATATTTCACATTTCAATGTTGTTCACATAGCAGAATATGTTCTATGTATTATATGTAGCCCTTCCTGTTGAACATTTGCACCTGTATACATTCTGCAGGAGAAGTTGCCTAGGCAACTATTAGACTGGTTGGTCATGTGATCAAGTGAAACTGAAAGAAGAGTGTAAGACACAGGAGGAAGCAGACATGTCAGAGCAGTGAAGGTGTGTGTGAGGCCTGGCTGTGTGAGAGCTGCAGACTTCATCTTGTAAAGTAACAGCATTCCTCTGCTGATTTAGTGTTTGCTGCCAGCTGCAGTCTGTCCCTGTTAGAGAGCTGTGGAGAAGAATGCAGACAAAGTAAATGACTGGCAGACCTTGCAGTTTTATTTCAGCCTGTGCAGAATCCTGTCAGTGGTAAGAAGTATCCTCTCTCCTTGTCATACTGACAGGGCATTCTGTCCATCACATAAACTTATAAACAGCTCTTCCTGTGGATTGCAGTTTCCTATGAGCTGCAACTGTTTAAATGCATGTGGATTACCTTAAAGGGCCCCAACATTTATGTGCACCAACTGGTACCCATCAGCCATTAGGGTGAAGCCTGAGGGTGGGTTCGCAGGTGGTTTGGGAGGGTGCTGGGCCTGGTTAGAGAGAGTCGGTGTGTTAGTTAGCCACTGTATTTCTTGCCTTATTTTTATTTACCATAATCCTTTAATACATGTTCATACTGTTTTACTGTTATTACTGTGTGTGTTGTAGTTATTTATTATGTTCCTGTCTGGGAAACCCATTCTTGCCCTGGATGCCCAGTCAGGTGGAGGCACTGCCACAGTCATGTACCCCAACTCCCAGGTAGCGGAGACTCAGGATCAGCCTGCAGAGCACATGGAGGTAGCTGGGGTAAAGACCCACAGGGGTAATTGTGGGCCTAGGCCAAACCCCGTTACATTTGGTGGTACTGCTGAGATAAATTGGGGTACACCCAGTAAGGATCCGTTAATTCCCCGGCCCACACTCCCATTTGTAACAGATTGGGCCCAGCAACAGAAGGTACCATTGCATCATGCAGTGATGATATGCCAGGTACCTCCCTATAGTGAGATAAAACATGTCACCAAGTGCGTAGAGATTATACTGGGAATAGAGATGGCTACCATCAGAGACATCCTGCATGATTCATACGGTCAAACTTACATGTTAGTATATTCCCATGCAGATTTGAGAGGCCGTCATAGGCCTACATGTCTATACCTTCTTGAAACAGCTCCTGAAGGATGTCGCTTAGTGTACGCTCTCCCTGATAAGGAGGAAGGGGTTACACTGCAGCAACCCTCCACTATAGGCCAAAGAGACTTTAATGTATCAAGTTATTCCCAGATTCTGTCCCCTTTGTCAGAGAAACCCCCCAGGAGATTACCGGTTACCCCTGTAGAGACTGGGGCCATCCCCAAACGAAATGTCTACTTTTCCAGTGTGCAAGGGACAACTGCCCCTAAGACCCCAGATCTAGTGGTTCCCTCATCTCCAACATCCCCAAAACCAGGCGATTCCCTATTGAGAACCACAAGTTCAGGAGAGAGTAACATATCTGAAATACTGCAAAAACTCTCAGAAGCCATAGTAACAGCTACCCATACCCACAGTTACCGTAAGCTGAAAGTGTTTTCTGGGAATCAACCTGCTCCTGCCGGGGAGGAGCCCTTTAAGGCCTGGAAGGATAATGCTGTACAATTATTGGAAGAATGGTCTTGTACGGATAACATAAAAAAACAACGGATAATGGAGAGTCTTCGTTTCCCAGCTACAAATATGATAAGGCTGTTTAGGGGAGTGAATGAACAAGCTACCGCACAAGATTACCTGAAAGTTTTGCAGGATGCGTATGGAAAATCTGAGGACTCTGATGATCTATTAATCAAGTTCCTAGCCACTAAACAGAAGGAACATGAGAAAGCTTCAGACTATATCAATCGATTACAATTGTCACTGGGAAAACTGTTTCATAATGGAGCAGTCACTGCATCTGAGTTGGATGCTCGACTATCCAAACAAATTCAGAAGGGAGGCCTTAGCAATGATCCAGTCATGATCATGTTAAGAGTTAAGTTGGATGATCAAGTCTTGTCCTATTCCACACTGATCCGAAAAGCAAAAATACTGGAGAGCCAAATGTCCCCATCTCCTCCACAAAAAGGAAATTCTTCTAAAGCTGCAGATAAAGAGGATATGGAACTGTTCGTCCTTAAAAAAAAGGTAGCTGAATTAGAATTATTGTCTAAGTCATCGCCAAGAAGAACAGATTATTCTCCTACCAGGAGGCAGCACCGCAGGGAGACCACAGGAAGGTTATTCCCAGAGGAACAGTCCCCCCGAGGGAACTGTTTTAAGTGTGGAAAATCAGGGCATTTCAAGCGGGAGTGTCCCACTAATTCATCAGATACAGAAGTGGATGTGCTAGCTATTGAGCTGGAGGAGGCTCAAGCTACCAGTCCTTTCAGGAAAAGAGGAAAAAGAACCACACCCATATTATCTGTGGGGGCCAAGATCGGGCCCAAATCTCTGATACAGTTACAAATAGAAGATATTCATGCCTCGGCCTTGTTAGATACTGGATCCCAGGTCACCATCAATAATAGAGACTTCTATGACCATCATCTAAAACATATTCCCCTGGAGCCAGCAGGAGAGTTGCAGTTGTGGGGAGTGGGATCTCAGGCCCAGCCTGTAGAGGGATGTATAAGAGTGACAATAACAATCCCACAGTTAAACACGGGAATGATCTGCCCTATGGAATTGGAAGCTCTTGTATGCTCCATGAAGAAAACAATGTGCGCCCCAATAATTTTGGGTACCAACGCAAGAATGGTGCAGGACATGTTCAGGGCCTACCTAACTGAAGTGGGAGATGTATCTCTAACCAGACTGATGGAAGTCAGCCCTGTTCTAGGGAAAGAATGCCATCGACTAGCCCTACAAGCTAGACCAGGATCATGCCACTACTCGGGGAAAGAACCTTTATTTGTAAGGCCTGGAGAGACTAAGACTCTACGAGCCATAGCATCTATGCACCATGAAATATCAGGAGGAACCAGGCAATACCTCATTGAGTCCTTGCCTGAGGAGGATGCAAAAAAAGGGTGGACTCTCATACCTGAGGTGAAAGACTGGCAGAATCACTGGTGTAAAGATTTTCCCATAATGATAAGAAACTTAACACCCACAGAGATCAGAATTGATCGTCACCAGAAGATTGGTGTGATTCACTTGTTGGACCAAGTCTCTTCAGTAATGTCTGTAAAGGCAGAACAGGGAGGTGATCATGAAGGACCTATAGTTTTTGAACTGGAAGATTCTCCTCTACCACCAAAGTGGAGAGATAGCCTCCGATCCAAATTAGCTACTCGAGAGAAAGTTTTCTCCAGGAAAGAAATGGATGTGGGATGTGCAAAGAGTGCCACACATGCTATCAGACTTTCTGACCCAGCTCCTTTCAGAGAAAGATCAAGGAGAATACCCCCTCGAGATGTGGAAGATGTCCGGGATATACTCAAACAGATGGAAGAATCTGGCATTATTAAAGAGTCCAGAAGTCCATATGCCTCACCCATAGTGGTAGTTAGGAAAAAGAATGGCACAGTCCGGCTTTGCATAGACTATCGGACTTTAAACAAAAGGACTGTGCCAGATCAATATACTCTGCCACGGATAGAAGATCTGCTAGATGCCCTTTCTGGAAGCCAGTGGTTCAGCGTCCTGGACTTGAGGTCTGGGTATTATCAGGTACCCATGAAGAAGGAGGATCAGGAAAAGACAGCTTTCATCTGTCCCTTGGGATTCTACGAGTTTACCAGGATGCCCCAAGGGGTCACTGGAGCTCCCGCCACCTTTCAAAGGCTGATGGAGAAGACTGTGGGGGATATGAATCCCAAAGAGTGCCTAGTCTATCTTGATGACCTCATAGTGTTTGGAAGGACACCAGAAGAGCACGAACAGCGATTGCTGAAGGTGTTGGATCGACTCCAAGCAGAGGGTCTGAAATTATCAATAGACAAATGTCGATTTGCCCAGAACTCTGTTACATATGTAGGTCACATTGTTTCCGCACAAGGTGTGACAACTGACCCGACCAAAATTGAAGCGGTGATGAACTGGCCCAGGCCAGATAACATCAGTGAGCTGCGCTCATTTCTTGGATTCTGCGGTTACTACCGGAGGTTTGTGAAAGACTATTCAAAGATTGCTCGAGAGCTACACAACCTGTTAAAGACTACCTCAGCTATAGAGGGTGTTAAGGCGCCAAGTCCTAAAGACTCCTTCGGAAAGAAATGGACCTCAGGATGCGAAGAAGCCTTCTTAATCTTGAAGAAAAGACTCACAGAAGCTCCTGTATTGGCATATTCAGATCCCGAGAAACCATATGTGCTCCATGTTGATGCCAGTATGGAAGGCCTAGGGGCCGTATTGCATCAGAGCTACCCAGAAGGGTTAAGACCAGTGGCCTACATAAGTAGAAGTCTAACTGGTGCAGAGAAAAACTATCCGGTCCATAAGCTAGAATTCTTGGCGCTCAAGTGGGCAATTGTGGACAAGTTACATGACTATTTATATGGAGCAACATTCGAGGTCAGGACGGATAACAATCCGCTTACTTATATTCAAACAACAGCAAAGCTGGATGCCACAGGGCATAGGTGGCTGGCAGCATTGTCAAACTATAGTTTCAGCCTTAAATACAAGCCAGGCCCTAAGAATGTCAGTGCGGATGCTCTGTCCCGCAGACCTGGACTTCCTCTTCATGAAGAAAAGGAGGAATGGGAAGAAATCCCTGTGCCTGGGGTAGGAGCCCTGTGCCAAACATATGTAGTGGCTGAGAGGCAGGATGAGTTCTCTGAACTCAGAGGAATAGACTCCATATGTCACTCCCCAGAAGCCGTACCAGAGGTATTCTGTGCTCCAGCAATGCTCCAACAGTGGTCTCACATAACCAATGAAGACAAGAAGAAAGCCCAGTCACAGGACTGGTATATAGGTACAGTCCTCAAGGCAATGAGAGCCAAGAACCCTAAATTACTGAGCTCCCTTCCCATTGGACAAAGAGATTTGTACCGGAGAGAATGGAGTAAACTACATCTAGAAGATGGAATCCTTTATAGAATTATAAAATACCATGACCACCCTGGTCGAAAGCAGCTAGTGTTACCTCATAGATATCGGGGAATGGTCCTGAGAGCTCTCCATGATCAACATGGGCATCTTGGGGTAGACAAGACCTATGGCCTGGTACAAGACCGGTTCTATTGGCCTCGCATGAGAGAACATGTTGAACATTATGTGAAGACCTGCAGAAGATGTATTCAGAGAAAGACTCTGCCTGTGAGAGCTGCCCCTATGGGCCACCTGAGAAGTACAGGACCCCTGGATCTTGTGTGCATGGACTATCTATGTATTGAGAATGATACTACCGGAATTGGGAATGTTCTGGTAGTAACAGACCATTTCACCAGATACGCTCAGGCTTTTCCCACTAAAGACCAGAAGGCTGTGACCGTAGCCAAGGTCCTCTGGCAGAAATATTTTATGCACTACGGTCTGCCCAATCGAATACATTCTGATCAAGGTAGAGACTTTGAGAGTAAGCTGATCAAAGAACTGCTGGATATGTTGCAGGTTCACAAGTCCAGAACAACACCCTACCACCCTGAGGGTGATGCCCAGCCTGAGCGTTTTAATAGGACACTCCTAGACATGCTCGGGACTCTGAAACAAGTGGAGAAGCGGTCCTGGAGTAAGCATGTAGAAGCCATGGTCCACGCATATAATTGCACAAGGCATGAGTCTACAGGATTCTCACCCTATTTCCTAATGTTTGGAAGGGAAGCCAGACTACCGATAGATGTCCGGTTGGGGGTGTCCCCAGATGGGACAAAGTCAGACTCTCACTTCCAGTATGTGATATGCATTGTTTTTAAACTTTTTAATAAATTTGTTTAAGTAACTTTGCTGGAGTTTGCTCCTTCCTCTATCCAGTTCGTTATCCAGTTTGTTGGCGTGTGTTAACTAAACTCTCGGTAATCGGGAGAGCTTCACACGTGATATCCCTATCTCCTATCCTCTTGCCAGTGTTTGGAATCGGCATACGAAGAGAGAGGTGTGGCAGCATCCAGTGCTCCTGACTGGCCACACGGTATTTGGTCCGGCCTGACGATTGGTTGTTGCCTTTTTGAGTCTTCCGGGCGACGCTGAGGTCCCGGTCTGCTTGGTTTGGCACGTCTAAGTGCCGCCCTACTTGTGAGTACCCTTTTTTCTCATACTTACCTGTCAGGGTCTCAAACGTTATCACCCTATTGGCGCCTTCCTGTTTTCCCACTACAGTATGTGAGGACCCTCAGACAAAACCTTCACAGTGCCTACGAGTTGGCCACTCAAGCTGCGGCAAAAATGGAGGAACGCAACAAAAGAAGATACGATACCAAAGTGAAGCATCAGGAAGTCCAAGCGGGAGATAAGGTTCTCCTCCGGAACCTAGGGGTACCTGGGAAACACAAATTAGCAGACAGATGGAAGGATACCCTATTTGAAGTTGTGTCTAAGCTAAAGGGGCTGCCAGTGTATAATATAAAAGGCCCAGAAGGCCGGATCAAAGCTTGGCATAGGAACCATCTACTACCAATAGCCTATATCGATGAAGAGGAAGGGAGTAGTAGTGAATGGGAGAAAAGCACAACGGAGAGTCCTGAAAATGAGGCAGTAGAGACCCCAGAAGCTCTTAGTGCTGATGATCAATGGTGGTCTCCTCCTGCTGAGGAAACACAGCACTTTCCTTCCTCTCCTCCCTTAGCCTCCTCTACATTGAATCCCAACAGCCCCAACTTTGTGCCTGGGACCCCAAAAAGAGACTCTTGTATCATGGGAAAGCCAGGGTCTCAAGCATCTGGTGACCTCCCCACCCAAGTGGCCAGAGCTGAAGATTCCCAGGAACATTCTGGACTTCCTCAGAGAGAACAGAGACTGGGTACTAGAATACGACAGCCTCCCAGGGTTCTTACTTACGATCAAGTCGGAGAACCCAGTTATGTACATATGCCCCAGGTACAATCTAAAATGGTTGATTTACTGTATGCGGTTGCGGACATTATGAATGTTGGAACCTCTCTGTACTAGAATAAACTGTAAGATAGTTAACATTTGTTTATAGGACTGTTAGTGCATTTATTATTATTTATATGTTTTGTTTTTTCAATTTACCTCTTGGTGGAACCTTGCCAGTGGAAGGCAAGGATTTTACAAGGGGGAGAATGTAGCCCTTCCTGTTGAACATTTGCACCTGTATACATTCTGCAGGAGAAGTTGCCTAGGCAACTATTAGACTGGTTGGTCATGTGATCAAGTGAAACTGAAAGAAGAGTGTAAGACACAGGAGGAAGCAGACATGTCAGAGCAGTGAAGGTGTGTGTGAGGCCTGGCTGTGTGAGAGCTGCAGACTTCATCTTGTAAAGTAACAGCATTCCTCTGCTGATTTAGTGTTTGCTGCCAGCTGCAGTCTGTCCCTGTTAGAGAGCTGTGGAGAAGAATGCAGACAAAGTAAATGACTGGCAGACCTTGCAGTTTTATTTCAGCCTGTGCAGAATCCTGTCAGTGGTAAGAAGTATCCTCTCTCCTTGTCATACTGACAGGGCATTCTGTCCATCACATAAACTTATAAACAGCTCTTCCTGTGGATTGCAGTTTCCTATGAGCTGCAACTGTTTAAATGCATGTGGATTACCTTAAAGGGCCCCAACATTTATGTGCACCAACTGGTACCCATCAGCCATTAGGGTGAAGCCTGAGGGTGGGTTCGCAGGTGGTTTGGGAGGGTGCTGGGCCTGGTTAGAGAGAGTCGGTGTGTTAGTTAGCCACTGTATTTCTTGCCTTATTTTTATTTACCATAATCCTTTAATACATGTTCATACTGTTTTACTGTTATTACTGTGTGTGTTGTAGTTATTTATTATGTTCCTGTCTGGGAAACCCATTCTTGCCCTGGATGCCCAGTCAGGTGGAGGCACTGCCACAGTCATGTACCCCAACTCCCAGGTAGCGGAGACTCAGGATCAGCCTGCAGAGCACATGGAGGTAGCTGGGGTAAAGACCCACAGGGGTAATTGTGGGCCTAGGCCAAACCCCGTTACATATATATATATATATATATATATATTTTCTTGGTAAAATATATAGCTATACGGATAGTAAATATGCAGTTAAACACTTTATTAAATATGAATATTACATACATATATTTCATGTTTTCAGCTACTTGACTGCAAAGGACTCCAATGCACTCATATATATATGGCTATGGGGCTGATTTCTTATAGTGGGAGCGGACATGATTGGCTGTAGCAATGCCGCCCCCTGCACATTCGTGGCCAATCGGCCGCTAGCAGGGGGTGTCTATCAACCCTATCATATCCGATTGGGCTGATTGCAGTCTACTGTCTGAAGGCTTGCATGGAAACAGGGGCATCAAGCTCCATTCGGAGCTTGATAATTCTGCCCCTTAGGGGCATATTTATCAAGCTCTGTATGGAGCTTAAAGCCCTGTGTTTCTGGTGAGCCTTCAGGTCTAAAGATTGCTGCTCCATGACCTGTCCACCTGCTCTGAGGCCGCAGACAGCAATCAACCCAATCAGATATGATCGGGTTGATTGACACCCCCTGCTAGTGGCTGATTGGCCGCGAATCTGCAGGGGGCGGCATTGCACCAGCAGTTCACCAGAAATGCTTGTGCAATGCTGAATGCGGAGAGCATATGCTGTCGGACAGACATTTGATAAATAGGCCCCTTAGGGGCCTATCTATCAAGCTCCGAAAGGAGCTTGATGGCTGTGTTTCTGGCAAGTCTTCAGACTCGCCAGAAACAGCAGTTATGAAGCAGCGGTCACAAAGACATCACCGGAAATCAACTCGATCGAGTACGATCGGGTTGATTGACACCTCCCTGCTGGCGGCCGATTGGCTGTGAGTCAGCTGGGGGCGGCGTTGCACCAGCAGCTCTTGTGAGCTGCTGGTGCAATGTTAAATGCGGAGAGCGTATTGCTCTCCACATTTAGTGAGGTCTTGCGGACCTTATCCGCACTGTCGGATCAGGTCCAAAAGACCTTTGATAAATAGAGGCCTTAGTCTGAACACAAATTTGCATTATTATTGGTAAAGTGTGTAGCTTAAAGGGACACTGTACGCCAATTTTTTATTTTGTGATTCAGATAGAGCATGACATTTTAAGCAACTTTTTAATTTACTCCTATTATCAAATTTTCTTCATTCTCTTGGTATCTTTATTTGAACTGCAAGAATGTAAGTTTAGATGCCGGCCCATTTTTGGTGAACAGCCTGGGTTGTCCTTGCTGATTGGTGGATAAATTGATCCACCAATAAAAAAGTGCTATCCAGAGTACTGAAACAAACAAAAAACTCAGATGCCTTCTTTTTCAAATAAAGATAGCAAGAGAACAAAGAAAAATTGCTAATAGGAGTAAATTAGAAAAGTTGCTTAAAATTGCATGCTCTATCTGAATCACAAAAGAAAAAATTTGGGTTCAGTGTCGCTTTAAGTTTTAAACTAAAAAATAAAACCTAACATTTGTTAAAATCACTTATTAAAATAAATAAAATATATAAGTACTAGTCCTAAAGCCTGTGTACACGGGCCAATTTTTTAGGTACCGCGGTTCCAACCCTTGCTCCCTCTCTCTCCCCCCTCTCTTTTGTGCTCTCTCTCTCTACCCCCTCTCTTTTGAGTTCTCTTTCTCCCCCTTATTTTGCACTCTCCCCCTCTTTTGCTCTCTCTCTCCCCTCTTGTGCTCTCTCTCCCCCCTCTTTGGCTCTCTCTCTCCCACCTCTTTTGCTCTCTCTCCCCTCTTTTGCTCGCTCTCTCTCTTCCTCCCCTCATCTGCTCTCTCCCCCCTCTTGCTCTCTCTCGCCCTCTTTTTTTCTCTCTCTCCCCTATTTTGCTCTCTCCCCCCTCTTTTGCTCTCTCTCTCCCCTATTTTGCTCTCTCCCCCCTCTTTTGCTTTCTCTCTCCCCCCTCTTTTGCCCGCTCTCTCTCTCCCCCCCTCTCTTTTGCTCTCTCTCCCCCTCTCTTTTGCTCTCTCTCCCCCCTCTCTTTTGCTCTCTCTCCCCCCTCTCTTTTGCTCTCTCTCCCCCCTCTCTTTTGCTCTCTCTCCCCCTCTCTTTTGCTCTCTCTCCCTCCTCTCTTTTGCTCTCTCTCCCCCCTCTCTTTTGCTCTCTCTCCCCCCTCTCTTTTGCTCTCTCTCCCCATTTCATTTGCTCTCTCTCCCCCCTCTCTTTTGCTCTCTCTCCCCCCTCTCTTTTGCTCTCTCTTCCCCTCTTTTGCACTCTCTCTTCCCCTCTTTTGCGCTCTCTCCCCCTTCTCTTTTGCGCTCTCTCCCCCTCTTTTGTGCACTCTCTCTCCCCCTCTCTTTTAAACTCTCTCTCCCCCCCCTCTCTTTTGAGCTCTCTCTCCCCCCCTCTCTTTTGAGCTCTCTCTCCCCCCCTCTCTTTTGAGCTCTCTCTCTCCCCCCACTCTTTTGCGCTCTCTCCCCCCTCTTTTTTGCGCTCTCTCCCCCTCTTTTTTGCACTCTCTCCCCTCTCTTTTGTGCTGTCTCCCCCTTGCGCTCTCTCCCCCTCTTTTTTGCGCTCTCTCCCCCTTTTTTGCGCTCTCTCGCCCTCTCTTTTGCGCTCTCTCTCTCCCTCTTTTGCTCTCTCTCTCCCTCTTTTGCACTCTGTCTCCCCCTTCTCTTTTACGCTCTCTCCCCCCTCTTTTGCGCTCTCTTTTAAACTCTCCCCCCTCTCTTTTGTGCGCTCTCCCCCCCCCTCTCTTTTGAGGTCTCTTTCTCCCCCTCTTTTGTGTGCTCTCTCTCCCCCTCTCTTGCGCTCTCTCCCCCTCTCTTGCGCTCTCTCCCCCTCTCTTTTGCGCTCTCTCTCTCTCCCTCTTTTGCACTCTCTCTCCCACCTCTCTTTTGAGCTCTCTCACTCCCCCCTCTCTTTTGAGCTCTCTCTCCCCCCTCTCTCTCCCCCTCTTTCTCTCCCACTCTCTTGCGCTCTCTCTCCCTCTTTTGCTCTTCCCCCCTCTTCTGCTCGCTTTCTTTCCTTCCTTCCTTCCTCTGTTTTGGTCTCTCCCGTCGGCCACGCCCCTCCCGCACGCTCCTGCGAGGCCACGCCCCCTCGCCACACCCACCGGTCACGCCCCTCGCCACGCCCGCCACGCCCGCCGACCACGCCCCCATCACGGCATGCCTGACGCCGGTCACGCCCCCACCAGGCAGTTTCTGCAGTGCGCACTACTCTGCAGCTGAAGGCCAGGTGTGTTTGTCCGCACGCAGTCTCTACTGCGCATGACGGCTTCAGACAAACACACTTGGCCTTGGCCTTTTATAATATAGGATAGGTCCCAGCTAAGAAATTTTTCTTCTTGTATTACATAGTATAATAGCATATAATTTTATATTACAAATTGTTCTAAAATGTCAAATAAGGATACTATTAATGACAAAGAGCTAAATATCAATTATCTGTTATTATTGTTAATATTAACACCTTTGCACCATTAGTCACAAATTAGAGATTGGGAGGCAAATTAAAAAGGGGAACGTTAAGGAGCAATGTCTCAGTTCTTTTTTTATTGTTCTTCTTTCTTTTAAATAGTGTTCTAGCATATATATAAATGATAAATCTTAAAATAAATCTTAAAATAAATAAATAAATGTGGTCAGTATTATCTGAGATATTTGCTAGAAGAAAATGTTCTTCATTTAGAACCTGTTCAGTATGGTGTTAAAAAGTTATAAAAACCTACAGGTCATACCAACGAGTGGTTTCCTAAAGTTTGTCAAAAAGATATATCCTATGCTCTACAGGTGCATTTTTAAAATATATTATTCTGGAGATACTTATCTTTAAATAGAAGAAGGGCATTTTTATATGTGTAAATTAATAAAAGAAATGGAAAAAAAAATAATAAAGACACATTTAGTTGCATAGTAGATTCTTTTTGTGTCTTGCTGATAAATCTTCTTCTAGAAAGCAATTTTCCACTAGTGGAGCTCTTACGCAGTAAAATCTAATCTTAATGTTTTTGTTTTACGAAAAGTTTCACATCAAGCCAGCAAAACACAGTTGTTTGATTGGCTGTATAAATTAAAATAGGCTCTGATTACGTATAGGTCCCTGTGATGAGAGCAGGATGTGATGTCACTAGTTTGGGGGCGGGGCTTAGGTCCGGTGTCTGTGTCGCAGTTAGTTTAGTACAATCAACCTGACTAGATGTGTATTGCTATGCTCTGCAATAAAATAGTGTTGTACCATTATTGCTGTGTCCTGCATATGTCCTGCATCTCATTACATGGTGTCAGAAGTTCTGGACTGCGCTTCTGTTCCTGATCGATTGCAATGTCAAAGTTTACCCCACCTGAGCCTTTTGACTTCTCTCAGCCTGCAGCTTGGCCCACATGGCGTCAGCGGTTTCAGGGCTTCAGGATTGCTTCCAAACTGAACAAGGAGAGTGGTGAAGTACAAGTTAATTCTCTTTTATACTCTATGGGGAAAGATGTGGAGCCAGTGTTCAATGCTTTTACTTTCCAAGAGGGGGAAGAATTTGACTTTGATATAGTTATGGATAAACTCAGTGACTCACAAACGTAATCAGCGTGTGGGAGAATCTGTGGAGTCTTTTGTGCGCAGCCTGTATGAACTAGCTGAATTCTGTGAGTTTGGTGTTGCTAAAGAAGAGCAAATCAGAGACAGAATAGTTATTGGGATTGCAGATGCTAAAGTCTCACTGAAGCTGCAGTTAGAGCCTGATTTAACATTAGATGGGGCTATTAGGATGGCCCGCCAGAGTGAACTGGTGAAAAAGCAAAGTGATGATCTGAGGTCTGAGAATATTGTGGATGAAGTGCAACAGTCTAGGAAAAATGCAAGTGAAAGGCACAGTGTGAGCGGTAGATCTAAAGTACTGGAAAGGCCTAGAAATGGATGGGCGCAATATGCCCGATGCACGCGGTGCTACCGTGCTCATGATCAGAGTGTTATATGCCCGGCCAGGGATAAAAGATGCAGAAAATGTAACAGAATGGGCCATTTTGAAGTGGTGTGTAGAACTGAATACATTAAGGAGATGCAGGTGGACGGTGACCAGGAGGGTCAGGAAGTGTCTTTTGTGGGGTCCGTTGTGGAATGGCCAAGCTCAGAGGAAGATTGGAAAGTTACTTTTACTGTAATGGGAGACAAAGTTGATTTTAAGATTGACACAGGAGCAGATATCACTGTAATGTCTTTTGCTGAATTTATGAAACTGCCTCGACAGCCCCAGCTGGCAAAGGTTACTACAAATGTCCATAGTTCTGGTGGCCGCATCGATTGTGCGGGGAAATTTCTTGCCAGCTGTGAGTACAAGCAAAGAAAGTTCACCATGTAGGTGCATGTGATTCGAGGTCAGTGTGTTAACAATTTATTGAGCAGAAAAGCAGCCTGTGACTTGGGCCTCTTGGCCAGAGTGAATGAGATTTCCGAAGATATGTTTGGCGAGTTGGGCCTACTGAATTGCAAACCAGTTCGTATTGCACTTAAAAGTGATGCAGTCCCATACACTATTTCTACTCCTCGTAGAATTCTGTTCCCGCTCATACCTCAAGTGGAGAAGGAGCTTATGCGCATGAAGTCTATGGGGGTTATTGAAGAGGTTGTTGAAGCGACTGATTGGTGTGCCCCCATTGTTCCAGTTGCAAAGAAAAACGAAAAGGTGCGCATCTGTGTGGACCTGAAAAGGTTGAATGAGGCAGTGAAGAGAGAGAGATTTGTGCTGCCGACATTAGAAGATATAGCTCCAAAGTTGGCTGGGGCGAAGTTCTTTTCCACATTAGACGCTTCTAGTGGCTTTTGGCAGATCCCCCTGGATCCAAAGTGCCGCAAATTGACTACCTTTATCACACCGGTAGGTCGGTTCTGCTTCTGCAGACTCCCCTTTGGGATATCCTCCGCTCCTGAAAGCTTTCAAAGGGAAATGAGTTCTCTCCTGAGTGACCACGTGGGCACAGCAGTCGTCATGGACGACATTCTAGTGTATGGGTCTACGGTGGAGGAGCATGATCAGCATTTGAGTTGTGTGCTACAGGCTATCAAAGAGTCTGGGCTGAAGCTGAATAAAGAAATATGTCATTTTAGGAAAACTAAATTATGCTACATTGGGCATATCATCAACGGGGATGGCATCAAGCCAGACCCCGAGAAAATTTGTGCTATTGAACAGATGAAAAGCCCCTCTGATGTACATGAGCTGAGACGGATATTGGGCCTTGTAAATTACGTGGGCAAGTTTCTTCCAGATTTATCAACAGTTTTACACCCTATCACAGAGTTGCTTAAGAAAGATGTTGCCTGGGTCTGGGGACCTTCACAAGAAAAAGCTTTCCTGCATGCCAAGTCCCTGCTGGGGTCTGCCCCAGTGCTGGGGTTCTACGACCCTTCAAAAAAGACTGTGGTTAGTGCCGATGCAAGCAGTTATGGGTTGGGGGCTGCACTCCTGCAGCTGAACGAAAATAAACTACAGCCCATCGCCTACTGTTCCCGCACACTGACGGCTGCAGAGTCAAAATACGCTCAAATTGCCTGGCTGCAGTTTGGGCCTGTGAGCGCTTCCAGTGCTATCTAGTGGGTTTGGAGAAATTTAGTCTGGAAACTGACCACAAACCGCTAGTCCCTCTAATTAACTCTTATGACATTGACAAAGCACCCTTGAGATGCCAGAGACTTTTAATGAGACTGCTCAGGTTCAATGTTCAGGCATTGCATGTGCCGGGGAAACAACTGGTTGTGGCGGATACACTATCCAGGCTCCCGCTAGCTGCTGCTGAAGAATCCTCCACAGAATCGGATGTGAAAGTGTATGTTGATTCAGTTCTGGCCTCTAAGTCCATTTCTTCAAGGAAACTGGAAGAGATAAAGAAAGAGACATATTTGGACACAGATCTGCAAGAAGTTATAAGGTACATAAAAGAAGGCTGGCCCGAGAGCCGGGCAGCCTGGATGTCTTTAAATGCTTACCAGCCAGAGAGGTCGCAGCTCACGGAGCTGGAGGGGTTGGTGCTGTTCCAAGACCGCATTGTAATTCCTGTCAGCATGAGGAAGGAGATGTTAAACAGGATTCACGATGGCCACTTAAGCATTACAAAGTGCAGAGAAAGGGCAGCTACAGCTGTGTGGTGGCCTGGGATCAGCTCCGACATTGCAAATCACGTGTCTAAATGTGCCTTTTGCCGGGAACGCCGGCCTACTCAGAGAAGGGAGCCCTTGATGTCTACTCCGCTGCCTGCGGGGCCGTGGGGGAAAATAGCTGCAGATTTGTGTGAACTGCACGGGAAAAAGTTTCTTGTTGTGATCGACTACTATTCCAGGTATTTGGAAATTGCACAAGTAGCAAAAAAGATTTGTTCCAGCCACCAATAGTTAAAAAACCTTTATTTCTTCATATAGGGTCTTTTGACAAACATACAACGTTTCAGACCTGCTATAGGTCCTTAGTCATGTATTTGGAAATTGCACCCCTGAATGATATCACAAGTCAGGCCGTTATCATTCGCCTGAAGAGCTTGTTCGCCCGCTGGGGCATTCCAATGGAGCTGGTGAGTGATAATGGTATGCAGTTCGCTTCTACAGAGTTCAGTGCTTTCAGCAGGGAATATGATTTTGTACATTCCACATCAAGTCCACATTATCCACAGGCCAACAGAATGGCTGAAAGGGCAGTTCAAACAACAAAATTCATTCTAAAGCAATCTGAGCCGTACCTAGCCCTCTTGTCATACAGGGCGACGCCCATTCAAGCCACCGGGTTTAGCCCGGCACAGCTGATGCTAGGACGCCAGATTCGCACCACTTTACCCTCAGTGGGTGTCTTCAAGCCGCCTGGCCCTGTTCCTCGGGACAAAGTCCTTAGGAGGGATGAAGAGGCCAAAAAGGGTTATCGTTTCTTCTACGACAGGAGACATTCTGTCAGGCCCTTACAGGAACTGAAAGTGGGCCAAAGTGTCAGAATTAAACTGGATGATGAGAAGAAATGGAAGACGCCTGCTACGGTAGATGGCCGCTCTCCAGAACCAAGGTCTTATACAGTCCTTACTGAGGGAGGGACGATTACACGCCGTAACCGAAGACATCTTCAGCCTGTACCTGAGAGTTTGGAACTGGATGCCGGTGGGATCCCCTGTTCTAAGAGAGGTGCCTTCCCCTCAGCAAGATCACAGCGGGGATATGTCTTTACCTCCAGCAGACTCTAATTCACCACCTTCTGTATCAAAGGACAGTTCATGCAAAGTTACATCAAGCGGAAGAGTGGTGAAACTTCCGGCCCGATAAAGGGACTGACTTTAGCTAGAACAGTGACCGGAAGTATGGGCAGAATAATCCCATGGTCACTGTGGACTAGGGTAGTCTACCCCGATGTCCAAGTCAGGATGTAATTTATTTGTTTATGTTTTCTAACCTATTTGTTCATATAATATTCTAAAAAAAAAAAATGTTGTTGTGTTCTCTGTTCGTATACCTTGTTATTTGTTATATGCAAATGTATGCTTTGCCTTTGAAAAAGGGGAAGATGTGATGAGAGCAGGATGTGATGTCACTAGTTTGGAGGCGGGGCTTAGGTCCGGTGTCTGTGTCGCAGTTAGTTTAGTACAATCAACCTGACTAGATGTGTAGAATGCGAGCTCAATCTGATTGGCTGATCGGATCAGCCAATCGGATTGAACTTGATTCTGATTGGCTGATTCCATCAGCCAATCAGAATTTTCCTACCTTAATTCCGATTGGCTGATAGAATCCTATCAGCCAATCAGAATTCGAGGGATGCCATCTTGGATGACGTCCCTTAAAGGAACCGTCATTCGTCGGGAAGTCGTCGGTGAAGATGGATGTTCCGCGTCGGCGGGATGACCATGGATCCGGAAGAAAGAAGATTGAAGATGCTGCTTGATAGAATACTTCAGCCCGATCATGGACCTCTTCAGCTCCAGTTTGGATGAAGACTTCAGCCCGATCATGGACCTCTTCAGCTCCGGCTTGGATGAAGACTTCAGTCGGATCATGGACATCTTCAGCCCCCTGCTTGGGCTTGGATGAAGACATTGGAGCCAGGACGAATCGGTGAACCCGGTGTGGTGAAGACAAGGTAGGGAGATCTTCAGGGGCTTAGTGTTAGGTTTATTTAAGGGGGGTTTGGGTTAGATTAGGGGTATGTGGGTGGTGGGTTGTAATGTTGGGGGGGGGTATTGTATGTTTTATTTTTACAGGCAAAAGAGCTGAATTCTTTGGGGCATGCCCCGCAAAGGGCCCTTTTCAGGGCTGGTAAGGTAAAAGAGCTTTTCCATTTTAATTTTAGAAAAGGGTAGGGCATTTTTTTATTTTGGGGGTCTTTGTTATTGTATTAGGGGGCTTAGAGTAGGTGTAATTAGTTTAAAATTGTTGTAATATTTTTCTAATGTTTGTAAATATTTTTTTATTTTTTGTAACTTAGTTCTTTTTTATTTTTTGTACTTTAGTTGGTTTATTTAATTGTATTTATTTGTAGGTATTGTATTTAATTAATTTATTGATAGTGTAGTGTTAGGTTTAATTGTAGGTAATTGTAGATAGTTTATTTAATTTATTTATTGATAGTGTAGTGTTAGGTTTAATTGTAACTTAGGTTAGGATTTATTTTACAGGTAATTTTGTAATTATTTTAACTAGGTAACTATTAAATAGTTATTAACTATTTAATAGCTATTGTACCTGGTTAAAATAATTTCAAAGTTGCCTGTAAAATAAATATTAATCCTAAAATAGCTACAATATAATTATTATTTATATTGTAGCTATATTAGGGTTTATTTTACAGGTAAGTATTTAGCTTTAAATAGATAAAAATTATATTTAACTTAGGGGGGTGTTAGGGTTAGAATTAGCTTTAGGGGTTAAAAAATTTATTAGAGTAGCGGTGAGCTCCGGTCGGCAGATTAGGGGTTAATGCTTGAAGTTAGGTGTTGGCGATGTTAGGGAGGGCAGATTAGGGGTTAATACTATTTATTATAGGGTTATTGAGGCGGGAGTGAGGCGGATTAGGGGTTAATACATTTATTATAGTAGCGGTGCCGTCCAGTCGGCAGATTAGGGGTTAATAAGTGTAGGTAGGTGGCGGCGACATTGGGGGCGGCAGATTAGGGGTTAATAAATATTATGTAGGTGTCGGCGATGTTAGGGGCAGCAGATTAGGGGTACATAGGGATAACGTAGGTTGCGGCAGTGTGCGGTCGGCAGATTAGGGGTTAAAAATGTTAATAGAGTGGCGGCGATGTGGGGGGGGCCTTGGTTTAGGTGTACATAGGTAGTTTATTGGTGTTAGTGTACTTTAGAGCACAGTAGTTAAGAGCTTTATAAACCGGTGTTAGCCCAGAAAGCTCTTAACTACTGACTTTTTTCTGCGGCTGGAGTTTTGTCGTTAGAATTCTAACGCTCACTTCAGCCAAGACTCTAAATACTGGCGTTAGAAAGATCCCATTGAAAAGATAGGATACGCAAATGGCGTAGGGGGATCTGCGGTATGGAAAAGTCGCAGCTGGAAAGTGAGCGTTAGACCCTTTCCTACCGCCCAACTCTAAATCTAGCCGTAAGACTTTTAATTTCAAAAAAGCAAAATTCAACGATTTAAGGAAATCATTAAATAATATAAATTGGGACAATGTATTTTCTAATAAAAATACAGAGGATAAATGGATAATATTTAAAAAATGTGTTAAATAAATATACATATCAACACATACCATATGGTTATAAAAATAAAAATAAAAAAACAAAGCCGTTATGGCTAAATAAAAATGTGTTAAGAGAAATTAGGAAGAAACGTAGGGCATTTAAATTATTAAAAGAAAATAGTACAGACTCAGCATACAATATTTATAAGGAATGTAACAAAGCATGCAAAAAAGCAATCAAATTAGCCAAAATTGAAAATGAAAAATTAATTGCCAAGGATTCTAAGTCCAACCCTAAAAGGTTATTTAAGTACATAAATAGCAAAAAATCTAAGAAGAATAATATAGGTACATTAAAATGCGTTGAGGGTAGCATGATAAATAATGACAGGGAGAAGGCTGAGGTACTAAACCAGTTTTTTTCTTCAGTATACACAAGAGAGGAACCATTGAATGATACTTTGGAACAGAATAGAACTTGCCAGTCCATACCACTAACTGGGTTTTGTTTAGAGGATATCAGGAAAAAACTGGAAAATATTAAGGTAAATAAAACTCCAGGCCCAGATGGAATACACCCAAGGGTGTTAAGGGAATTTAGCACTGTTATAGACAAACCTTTACTCTTAATTTTTCAAGACTCATTATCCTCAGACATGGTACCCCAGGATTGGCGTAAAGCTGATGTGGTGGCACTCTTCAAAAAGGGAAGCAGGGATGATCCAGGAAGCTATAGACCAGTTAGTCTGACATCAATAGTGGGGAAGATATTTGAAGGGATTATAAAGGATTATATTGATGAGCATATTCGTGTAAACAAGATTATGAGTTCTAATCAGCATGGCTTTAGGAGAAATAGATCATGTCAAACTAATCTAATTAGATTCTACGAAGAAGTAAGTAAAAATATAGATAAAGGGGAATCAGTTGATGTGATATACTTAGATTTTGCAAAGGCATTTGATACAGTGCCACATGAGAGATTAATGCACAAAATTAAGGGACTGGGAATAGCTGAAAATGTTAGCTCATGGATAAATAACTGGATAAAAGATAGGGAGCAACGAGTAGAAGTAAATGGATCATACTCAGATTGGAAAAAGGTAATCAGTGGCGTCCCCCAGGGATCAGTACTGGGCCCTGTTCTTTTTAATATTTTTATAAAAGACTTGGAGCAAGGATTAAATAGCGACATCTCTATTTTTGCAGATGATACTAAGTTAAGCAAGGTCATTAGGTCAGAGCAGGACGAACTCTCTTTACAAAGGGATTTGCTAAAATTAGAACTATGGGCAAGTGAATGGAAAATGAGATTTAATACGGAAAATGCAAGGTTCTACATTTTGGAAGTAAAAATAAGCAGGCTACGTATTTTTTAAATGGGACAAGACTTAGCCAAACACAGGAGGATTTGGGAGTAGTAATAGATAACAAGCTAAAGATGGGTGCACAATGCAGGGCAGCGGCTTCAAAGGCTAATAAGATACTAGCATGTATCAAAAGAGGCATTGATTCAAGGGAGGAAAGCATAATTCTGTCATTATATAAAGTCCTGGTAAGACCTCACCTTGAGTTTGGAGTGCAGTTCTGGGGACCGATTGCTAAAAAAGATATTGAAGAACTAGAAAAAGTTCAGAGAAGGGCCACAAAGCTAATAAGGGGATTGGAGAAATTAACCTATGAGGAGAGGCTAGCCAAACTGGGTCTGTTTTCTTTAGAAAAAAGGCGCTTGAGAGGTGACATGATTACTTTATATAAATATATTCAAGGCCCATATACAGAGATGGCAGAAGCTCTGTTTATTCCAATAAAATTGTTTCTGACAAGAGGTCATAATTTAAGGTTGGAGGAAAGGAGATTTAATCTCCTGCAATAAAATTGTGGAACTCATTACCAAAGGAGGTAGTGAATGCCAATACCATAGATACATTTAAAAATAGTCTGGATAAATTTCTGTATATAAACAAAATTCATGGATATGGTTGCTAGTATTAAATGGGTCACATTTCAATGGGGTTATTTAAGCTTAACTGGAGCATTTTGAAAGTATTTTAGATTTGTATAGGTTTAACTCGGTGGACTTCAGTCTTTTTTCAACCTTATCTACTATGTATGTAATAGTAGTGCCATTAGTCCTGTTTTTTTTTGTTGTTGTTGACATATTTAAACATGTTTATGCATGTATCTCTATGTTAAATCCCTTTGCATGCCTTAATATATTTTAAACAATTTTTTTAAATTATTTTTATCAGACAGTGTTAATATGAGTGTAACTGTACTGTTAAATGTATTTTTTAACCAGTGCTCTGAAGTTGCGCTAATCCAGCGTAAGTTATATTTGATTGCGCTTATGTGAACATGTTTACTTTCAACTCATAATACGCACACTATTTCCGTCATGCACAAACTTTTAAGGGCAATAAAAAAGAGCTGAATGCCTTTTTAAGGGCAATGCCCATAGGTGTAATTGTTTTTTATTTTTGATAATTTCATTTATTATTTTTTGTAAGCTTAGTGTTGTTTATTTTTTGTAATTTAGTGTTCATTATTTTTTATAATTTTAGATTTTTTAACTTTTCTTGTAGTGCCAGGTTTTTTAAATTTGAAATTTAGATTTTTTTTAATTGGTAGTATTTTTTATTTTATTAGAATAGTTATGTTAGGTTAATTTATAGTTTAATGTTAGAGTTATTTTTAATTCACAGGTAAGTTTTTATTTATTTAAATATAGTTATATTTTAATTTAAATTTAAAGTTAGGGGTGTGTTAGGTTTAGGGGTTAATAGTTTAATTTAGTGTTTTGCAAAGTGGGGGGCCGGCGGTTTAGGGGTTAATAGGTTTATTTATTAGTGGAGATGTGGGAGGCCAGAGATTTAGGGGTTAAAAATTGTATTATAGTGGCGGTAATGTCGGGGAGCGGCGGAATAGGAGTTAAAAACATTATTATAGTGGCGGTAATGTCGGGGAGCGGCGGAATAGGGATTAATAACTTTAATTAGTGTTGGCGATGTTGGGTGCATCAAATAAGGGGTTAATAACTTTATTTAGGTGTCGGCAATGTCGGGAGCGGCAGATTAGGGGTTAATAACTTCATTTAGTTGTCGGCGATGTCGGTGGCAGCGAATTAGACTTGGGGTTTATGTTAGGGTGTTAGGTTTAAACATAACTTTTTTTTCCCATAGTCCTCAATGGGGTTGAGTTACGGAGATTTTGGATTCCGCGATCGCAGATGTTAGTTTTATTTATAACACTCTCTCCCCATTGATGACTATGGGGGAAAGCATGCACAAGCACGTCAAAGCAGCCCTTTAATGCCAACATATCGTATGCACAAGGAGGCTTTTCAGTAACTCGTAATGGCAGCGCTATAGAGAATTAAATAAAGCAACTTTTTTAGCGTTAGTTTCGCACCCTGTTTAGTGCAAAACTCATAATCTAGGTGTATGAAAATACAAATAGTAATATAATAGGGACTAGTCTGATAGTTCAGTCAATAACAGACCAATGCTAATTACTGGCTTGATGTGGTTATGTGGTCCAGAACAGTGGTAAAGAAGAGCTATTTTGTCCTTCCTCTTCAGCACAATGGGACAATGTCAGTCAGTACTGCAACTGTATTGCCTACAAAAATTCAAAGCTACGCTATTTATCTGAATTTTATAAAGAACATATTTAAAAAGACTTTGGACCCCATTTTCTAAATTATGGACAGACAAGAATCTCAACTAGAGGTCCTGTCCAACTGTGATAGAGATAAGTGGGCAGTGGACAGACAATGTGTAACGTTGCCCCCTGCTCTCATGAAGCCATTTTCACTATGACAGCTATTTTTAACTTGTGCTTGTTAAATGGAGACCATTAACTGTGACACTTGTATGTCCCTTTATCAGTTTACCACCCTATGGGTCTATTCCAGTCCATTAGGAGAGCTGCATAAAATTGTTTTACAATTACTTTAAAGGGCTTTCATATTAGGTAATTAAAATCCTTTTTTTGAAAGTGCACCACAAAAACCTTAAATAAATAGCCCTCAATAATCCCTTGAAAATACCTTTTGCACAGGTTTTCTCATGATTTTTGATCCATTTAAGCCAACAGCTCTACCTTCTGAAAAACCCATTTTACCATGATTTGCTTGGTGTATCTGGACTATTCACACAAACATTTTATTTTTAAAATGTTTAAGATTTAGCACCTGTTCGATAACATTTTCTTGTATAATAGAAAAGTTAAATATATAACTCATATAACACAAAACTGAAAGACTTTCATCAAAATGTTTACTTATGATTGCAATTAAGATCCTGAACTTTTAAAAAAATTTAATTAATAAAATTATGCAAATTGAATTTAAATGTTAATTGCACATGATAGCATTGGTTAAGTAAAAAAAAACCAACTACATTCAAACCCTTAACATCATCAATACTAAATCAAGATATGCTCATTCAATGTGAAACAAAATGATGGAAGCTCATTATTCTATATTAATGTTGACCACCTAATATGTTTCAATACAGGCTTTTTTTTTTGCTCAGGAAAAAATCATCAAAGATCTGTGCAATTACCAAATTGTTTCACTTTTGCTTAATTTCATAATTTATATTTTTTAAATATCCAAAGTCTTAAATACAATCATATATTCATAAAAAACAGCAGCACCATTAATAAACTTCCCTCCAAAATGTATTCAAAGAATGATAATAACAGACATTCACCTAGATTACGAGTTTTGGGTTAGAGGCTGTGCGGTGCTAGCGAGCAGTTTTCCCTCACCGCTCACTTACATACAGTGCTGGTATTACGGGTTTTTACAAACCCGTCGTTAACAGACTAGAAGTGAGCATTGAGCAAAATTTTGCTCATTACCGCACTCCAATACCAGTGCTGCTTAAGTCAGCTGTGAGCTGGTGTAACGTGCTCGTGCACGATTTCCCCATAGGCATCAACGGGGAGAGCCGGCTGAAAAAAAGTCAAACACCTGCAAAAAAGCAGCGTATAACTCCTTAACGCAGCCCCATTGATTCCTATGAGGAAATAACTATCTACATCTAACACTCTAACATGAACCCCGAGTCTAGACACCCCTAATCTTACACTTATTAACCCTAATCTGCCACCCCTGACATCGCCGACACCTACATTATAATTATTAACCCATAATCTGCCGCTCCGGACACTGCCGCCACCTACATTATACTTATGAACCCCTAATCTGCTGTCTCCAACATTGCCGACACCTACATTATATTTATTAACCCCTAATCTCCCACCCCCAATGTCGCTGCCACCCACCTACACTTATTAACCCCTAATCTGCTGCCCCACTATAATAAACATATTAACCCCTAAACCGCCGCACTACCGCCTCACAAACATTAGTTAAATATTATTTACCCCTAATCTGCTGGCCCTAACATCGCTGCCACCTACATACATTTATTAACCCCTAATCTGCCGCCCCCAACATCGCCGCCACTATATTAAAGTTATTAGCCCCTAATTTAAATAAATCTAAATAAATATTACTATCATTAACTACATTATTCCTATTTAAAACTAAATACCTACCTGTAAAATAAACCCTAAGATAGCTACAATATAACTAATAGTTACATTGTAGCTAGCTTAGGTTTTTTTTATTTTACAGGCAAGTTTGTATTTATTTTAACTAGGTAGAATAGTTACTAAATAGTTATTAACTATTTAATAACTGCCTAACTAAAATAAATACACATTTACCTGTAAAATAAACCTAACCTAAGTTACACTAACACCTAACACTACACTATAATTAAATAAATTACATAAATTGAAAACAATTAAATAAATTAAATTAAATTATCTAAAGTACAAAAACAAACAAACACTAAATTACAGAAAATAATAAACAAATTACAGAAATTTAAACTAATTACACCTAATCTAATAGACCTATTAAAATAAAAAAGCCCCCCCCCCAAAAAAAAAACCCTAGCCTAAACTAAACTACCAATAGCCCTTAGCACTTAGCTCTTTTGCTGCCCAAAAAAATTAAAACCCACCCAATACACCCTTAGAAAAACCTAACACTAACCCCCTGAAGATCCACTAATGGGGAGACATCTTCATCCAAGCCGGGCGAAGTGGTCCTCCAGACGGGCAGAAATCTTCATCCAAGCCGGGCGAAGTGGTCTTCCAGACGGGCAGAAGTCTTCATCCAAGCCGGGCAGAAGTGGTCCTCCAGACAGGCAGAAGTCTTCATCCAGACGGCATCTTCTATCTTCATCCATCTGACGCAGAGCGGGTCCATCTTCAAGACATCCAACGTGGAGCATCCTCTTCATCCGATGATTAACACAGAATGAAGGTACTTTTAAGTGACGTCATCCAAGATGGCGTCCCTTAGATTCCGATCAGCCAATCGGAATCTAAGGGACGCCATCTTGGATGACGTCACTTAAAGGTCCCTTCATTCTGTGTTAGTCGTCGGATGAAGAGGATGCTCCGCGTCGGATGTCTTGAAGATGGACCCGCTTCATGCCGGATGGATGAAGATAGAAGATGCCGTCTGGATGAAGACTTCTGCCCATCTGGAAAACCACTTCTGCCCAGCTTGGATGAAGACTTCTGCCCGTCTGGAGGACCACTTCGCCCGGCTTGGATGAAGACGTCTCCCTTTTTAAGGGTGTATTGGGTGGGTTTTATTTTTAGGTTAGGGACTTTGGGCGGCAAAAGAGCTAACCGCCCTTTTAAGGGCAATGCTCATCCAAATGCCCTTTTCAGGGCAATGGGGAGCTTAGGTTTTTTAGATAGTATTTTATTTGGGGGGTTGGTTGTGTGGGTGGTGGGTTTTACTGTTGGGGGGGTTGTTTGTATTTTTTTTACAGGTAAAAGAGCTGATTACTTTGGGGCAATGCCCCGCAAAAGGCCCTTTTAAGGGCTATTGGTAGTTTAGTTTAGGCTAGGGTTTTTTTATTTTGGGGGGGGCTTTTTTTATTTTAATAGGGCTATTAGATTAGGTGTAATTAGTTTAAATATCTGCAATTTGTTCATTATTTTCTGTAATTTAGTGTTTTGTTTTTTTTGTACTTTAGATAAATTCATTTAATTTATTTAATTGTATTTAATGTAGTGACTTTTTTTAATTATAGTGTAGTGTTAGGTGTAATTGTTACTTAGGTTAGGTTTTATTTTAAGGTACTTTTGTATTTATTTTAGCTAGGTAGTTATTAAATAGTTAATAACTATTTAATAACTATTCTACCTAGTTAAAATAAATACAAACTTGCCTGTAAAATAAAAATAAACCCTAAGATAGCTACAATGTAACTATTAGTTATATTGTAGCTAGCTTAGGGTTTATTTTACAGGTAGGTATTTAGTTTTAAATAGGAATAATGTAGTTAATGATAGTAATATTTATTTAGATTTATTTAAATTATATTTAAGTTAGGGAGTGTTAGGTTTAGGGTTAGACTTAGGTTTAGGGGCTAATAACTTTAATATAGTGGCGGCGACGTTGGGGGCGGCAGATTAGGGGTTAATATCTTATATCTTAGGGTTAAGTATTTAGTTTTAAATAGGAATAGATTAGTTAATGATAGGAATTTTTAGTTAGATTTCTTTTAATTATATTTAAGTTAGGGGGTGTTAGGGTTAGACTTAGATTTAGGGGTTAATTATTATTATTATTATCAGGTATTTGTAGAGCGCCAACAGATTCCGCAGCACTGTAAACATAGTCGGTGTACAGGATAGCTTTTGTAGGGGTCAAGCGGGTAGAGGGCCCTGTCTAGAGTTTCACTGTTGTAGTCGGCTCTTATGAAGCGATCTGTAAATAGCTGGGCCCATAGGCTTACATTCCAAGGGGTTCAAGGGGAAAGCAATGGAGTTAGTAAAGGTTAGTATTGGTTGCATGCATCCCTGAATAGTAGAGTTTTTAGGGAGTTCTTGAAGCTGTTAAAACTAGGGGAGAGTCTTATGGAGTGAGGCAGGGAATTCCACAAGATGGGGGCCAGTCTGGAGAAGTCCTGTAAACGGGAATGTGAGGAAGTAACAAGAGAGGAGGAGATCCTGATTCCTGAGCTGATCGAAGGGGATGGGAGGGAGAGTATCTAGAGACAAGTTCTGAGATGTAGGGGGGAGCAGTGCAGTTGAGAGCTTTATATGTCAGGGTGAGGATTTTATGTTTAATCCTAAAGGCAAGAGGAAGCCAGTGAAGAGATTGGCAGAGAGGCGCAGCAGATGAAGAGCGATGAGTAAGGAATATGAGCCTGGCAGAGGCATTCATAATGGATTGTAAAGGAGCTATGCGGCAGCTAGGTAGACCAGAAAGTACGGAGTTGCAGTAGTCAAGGCGGGAAAGGATGATAGAGTAGATTAATATCTTGGTTTTATCTTGTGTAAAGAAATGTCTAATTTTACCAATGTTTTTAAGGTGGAAGCGGCAGGCTTTAACCAAGGACTGAATGTGAGGAGTGAAGGAAAGATCTGAGTCAAGTGTAACCCCAAGACATCGGGTGTGCGGGGTAGGGGTAATGATGGAATTATCAACAGTTACAGAAATTTTGGGGGTGGAGACATTGGAAGAAGGGGAAAAATAAGGAGTTCAGTTTTGGAGAGATTTAGCTTAAGGTAGTGAGAGGACATCCAAGATGAGATGTGAGAAAGACAGTTAGTGACACGGGTTAGTAAGGAAGGAGGTAGGTCTGGTGCAGAGAGGTAGATTTGGGTGTCATCGGCATACAAATGGTATTGATACCCATGGGACTTTATTAAGGAACCTAGTGATGACGTGTAGATTGAAAAGAGAAAGGGACCAAGGACAGAGCCTTGAGGTACCCCAACAGAAAGTGGTAACGGGGCAGAGGATGCTCCGGAGAAGGCTACACTAAATGTACGGTTAGTCAGGTAGGAAGAGAACCACAAGAGAACTGTGACACAGATGCTGAAGGATTGGAGGGTTTGGAGCAGAAGAGGGTGGTCAACAGTATCAAAGGCTGCAGACAGGTCAAGGAGGATAAGCAGAGAGAAGTGGACTTTGGATTTTGCTGTAAGTAGGTCATTGGTAACCTTGACAATTGCTGTCTCTGTAGAGTGATGGGAACGAAATCCAGATTGCAGTGGGTCAAGAAGAGAGTTTAGTGTAAGGAAATGGGATAGACGTGCATAAACTAGCTTTTCGAGGAGCGTTGAGGCAAGAGGGAGTAGGGAAAAAGGGCGGTAGTTGGAAGGGGAGGTTGGATCGAGGGAAGGTTTTTTGAGGATAGGTGTGACCAGTGCATGTTTTAGAGATGAGGGAAATATACCAGTGCTGAGGGAGAGGTTGAAAATGTGTGTGAGTATGAGGGTGAGGGTAGAAGAGAGGGAGGGAGTAGCTGTGAGGGGATGGGGTCGAGGGGACAGGTAGTGAGGTGGGAGGACAGTATAAGGGCAGAAACTTCATCCTCGTTAACAGGGGCAAAAGAGCTGCATTTTTGGATATTTGGGTTTTGGGTGATCGTGAGCTTTTGAGGGGGTGCGAGATTGGAAGTATGTTGAGAGCTGATTTCTCTTCTGATGGAGTCAATTTTGTTGTTGAAGTGGCTGGCAAAATCTTGAGCTGAGAGAGAGGTTGTGTTAAGAGGTGGGGGTGGGCGGAGAAGAGTGTTGAACGAGGAGAACAGACGTTTAGGGTTAGAGGAAAGAGTAGAGATGAGATTAGAAAAATATTGTTGCTTATAAAGATTAAGGGCAGAATAGTAGGAGTTCAGGATGAACTTGTAATGAAGAAAGTCAGCTGAACTCCGAGTTTTCCTCCAGTGTCTCTCAGCAGTACGGGAGCATCTGCGTAGGTAGCGTGTCAGAGGAGTATGCCAGGGCTGAGGATGAGAGTGTGGTTTCTGAGCTAGGGTTGGAGGGGCCTGAGTGTCAATGACCGATGTAAGGGTGGAATTATACTGGCAGATAGATTGGTCAGGGCAGGAAAAGGAGGTGATGGATGAGAGGAGAGGTTTGAGAGAGCTAGCGAGCTGATGCAGATCTAGTGACTTAGTGCTTCTGTGAAGTTTGGTGTGAGGGGTAGAGGGAGGGGGAGTTGTAGGTAGGGAAGTGATGTTGCAAGTTAGGAGATGATGATCAGAGAGAGGAAAAGGGGAGTTTGTTAAATTTGAAAGAGTGCATCGATAGGTGAAAGTCAGATCAAGGGAATGACCATCTTTGTGAGTGGGAGAGTCAGTCCATTGTGACAGGCCGAAAGAGGAAGTGAGTTGAAGAAGTTGTTTTGAAGAGGAGGCAGTGGGATTGTCAAGAGGGATGTTAAAGTCGCCAAGAATGAGGGTAGGGGTGTCTGAGGAAAGGAAATAAGGAAGCCAGGCAGCAGTGATCTAAAAATTGAGTTGGGGAGCCAGGGGGGCGGTATATGACTGCAACACGTATAGAGAGGGGAGAGAATAACCGAATCATGTGTGCTTCAAATGAAGAAAATGTGAGTGAAGAGAAGGGCTGTATATTTGTTGGAAGGTGCAACGAGAGGAAAGTAAAATAAGTAATAATAATTAGTAACTTTAATATAGTGGCGGCGACGTTGGGGCAGCAGATTAGGCGTTAATAAATGTAGGTAGGTGGCGGCGATGTTAGGGACGGCAGATTAGGGGTTAATAATATTTAACTAGTGTTTGCGAGGCGGGAGTGCAGCGGTTTAGGGGTTAATATATTTATTATAGTGGCGGCGATGTCCGTTTCGGCAGATTAGGGGTTAAAAATTTTCTTTTAGTGTTTGCGATGTGGGAGGGCCTCGGTTTAGGGGTTAATATGTAGTTTATGGGTGTTAGTGTACTTTTTAGTACTTTAGTTAAGCGTTTTATGCTACGGCTTTGTAGTGTAAAACTCTTAACTACTGACTTTAAAATGCGGTACCAGTCTTGACAGGAGAGGGTCTACCGCTCACTTTTTGGCAGACTCGTAATACCGGCACTATGCAAGTCCCATTGAAAAAAAGAGGATACGCAATTTACGCAAGTGGATTTGTGGTATTGTCACGTCTGGCCAAAAAAGTGAGCGGTACACCTGTACCTGCAAGACTCGTAATACCAGCGGGCGTTAAAAAGCAGCATTAGGACCGGCTAACGCTTCTTTTTAAGACTAACACAAAACTCGTAATCTAGCCGATTGTTTTGGCATAAATGCCCTAAAGCATGATTAAGGGCATTTAGCCTGAAAAGCTGTCTGTTATTATTCTTCTCTGAATATGTTTTGGATGATGTTTTTTTTAGTGGTGCTGCTGTATTATATAATTATTTACTGAGGACTGAGGAGTTTATGCAGTTTCTCCTTTAGCTTGCACACTTGTCAAGAGAATTTGTACTGGTGCTGGAGCTATTTGTTTTATTTATGTAATGTAAGTCGCATTCTGATCATATTTTAGTTGAGATATTTTAACTTTTTATTTCCTTTTTACAATTTTTAACTGAATATGTATGAAAAAGAAGATTTTAAATTAGTTTGTGAGAACAACCAGCACAGATGCCAAGAGAGGCAAACAATCGGCAAGATTGTGAGTTTTAAGTTGCAAGTTATTTCCACTGCTTGCCTTTAATAGCGCTGCTATTACAGGTTTTCCAAAAACCTGCGTTAGCGGGCAATATGGTTGTGTTGAGCACAATATCGCACACAAATACCAGCACTGCTTTGAGCTGGTTTTACATGCTTGTGCACGATTTCCCCATAGACATCAATGGGGAGAGCCGGCTAAAAAAAGCCTAACACCTGCAATAAAGGAACGTAAAGCTCCGTAATGCAACCTCATTGATTCCTATGGGGAAATAAAAATGTATGTTTACACCGAACACCCTAACATAAACCACGAGTCTAAACACCCCTAATCTACTGCCCCTGAGATCGCTGACACCTATATTACACTTATTAACCCCTAATCTGCCACTTCCGATATCACTGCTACCTACATTACACTTATTAACCCCTAATCTGCTGCCCCCAACGTCGTCCCTATCTACATTGCACTTATTAACCCCTAATCTGCAGCCCCCAATGTCAACGCTACCTACATTACACTTATTAACCCCTAATCTGCTGCCCCCAATGTCGTCCCTATCTACATTGCACTTATTAACCCCTAATCTGCAGCCCCCAATGTCAACGCTACCTACATTACACTTATTAACCCCTAATCTGCTGCCCCAATGTAGCTGCCACCTACATACATTTATTAACCCCTAATCTGCCACCCCCAACGTCGCCGCCACTATAATAAAGTTATTAACCCCTAAACCTAACCCTAAGTCTAACCCTAATTCTAACTTTAATATAATTAAAATAAATCTAAATAAAACTTACTATCATTACCTAACTAATTCCTATTTAAAACTAACTACTTACCTATAAAATAAACCATAAGCTATCTACAATATAACTAATAGTTACATTGTAGCGATCTTAGGTTTTATTTTTATTTCACAGCTAAGTTTGTATTTACTTTAACTAGGTAGACTAGTTAGTAAATAGTTATTAACTATTTACTAACTACCTAGTTAAAATAAATACAAATTTACCTGTAAAATAAAACCTAACCTGTCTTACACTAACACCTAACATTACAGTAAAATTAAATAAATTACATTAATTAAATACAATTAACTAAATTACAAAAAAATAAACACTAAATTACAAAAAAGAAAAAAGAAATGATCAAATATTTAATCTAATTACACCTAATCTAATAGCCCTATCAAAATAAAAAAGCCCACCCCCCAAATAAAAAAAAACCCTAGCCTAAACTAAACTGCCAATAGCCCTTAAAAGGGCCTTCTGCGGGGCATTGCCCCAAAGAAATCAGCTCTTTTACCTGTAAAAAAAATGACAAACAACCCCCCAACAGTAAAACCCACCACCCACACAACCAACCCCCCCCAAAAAAAACTTCCTAAAAAACCTAAGCTCCCTATTGCCCTGAAAAGGGCATTTGGATGTGCATTGCCCTTAAAAGGGCATTTAGCTCTATTTGATTGCCCAAAGTCCCTAAGCTAAAAATAAAACCCACCCAAGAAACCCTTAAAAAAAACTAACACTAACCCCCAAAGAGCCACTTACAGTTTTTAAAGACCGGACATCCATCCTCATCCAAGCGGGCAGAAGTCCTCATTGAAGCGGCAAGAAGTCCTAAACGAAGTCGGGAGAAGTCTTCATCCAAGCGACAAGAAGTCGTCCTCAAGGCGGGCAGAAGTCTTCATCCAGACGGCGTCTTCTATCTTCATCCTTTCGATGAGGAGCAGCTCCATCTTCAAGACATCCGGCGCGGAGCATCCTCTTCTTTCAACTCCTCTTGAAGAATAAAGGTTTCTTTAAATGACATCATCCAAGATGGCGTCCCTTGAATTCTGATTGGCTAATAGAATTCTATCAGCCAATCGGAATTAAAGGGTAAAAAATTATATTGGCTGATGCAATCAGCCAATAGGATTGAGCTCACATTCTATTGGCTGTTCCAATCAGCCAATAGAATGCAAGATCAATCCTATTGGCTATTAGATTAGGTGTAATTAGTTTAAATATTTGATCATTTATTTTTTATTTTTTGTAACTTAGTGTTTATTTTTTTTGTAATTTAGTTAATTGTATTTAATTAATGTAATTTATTTCATTTTAGTGTAATGTTAGGTGTTAGTGTAAGACAGGTTAGGTTTTATTTTACAGGTAAATTTGTATTTATTTTAACTAGGTAGTAAATAGTTAATAACTATTTACTAACTAATCTGCCTAGTTAAAATAAATACAAACTTAGCTGTGAAATAAAAATAAAACCTAAGATAGCTACAATGTAACTATTATTAGCTAGCTTAGGGTTTATTTTATAGGTAAGCATTTAGTTTTAAATAGGAATTATTTAGTTAATGATAGTAATTTTTATTTTGATTTATTTAATTATATTTAAGTTAGGGGTGTTAGGGTTAGGGTTAGACTTAGGGTTAGGTTTAGAGGTTAATAACTTTAGTATAGTGGCGGCGACGTTGGGGGTGGCAGATAGGGGTTAATAATTAACTAGTGTTTGCGATGCGGGAGTGCAGAGGTTTAGGGGTTAATATGTTTATTATAGTGGCAGCTATGTCCAGAGCAGCAGATTAGGGGTTAATATTTTTAGTTTAGTGTTTGCGATGCGGGAGGGCCTCGGTTTAGGGGTTAATAGGTAGTGTATGGGTGTTAGTGTACTTTGTAACACTTTAGTTATGAGTTTTAAGCTACAGCTTTGTAGCGCAAAACCCATAACTACTGACTTTAGATGGCGGAACGAATCTTGTCGGTATAGGCTGTACCGCTCACTTTTTGGCCTCCCAGGCAAAACTTGTAATACTTTTTTAAAAGGTACGGTAGTTACGTTGCGTTATGGCTAAAAAGGTGTGTGGTACAGCTATACCTACAAGACTCGTAATAGCAGCGGTAGTGAAAAACAAAATTTATGCTTACCTGATAAATTTATTTCTCTTGTGGTGTATACAGTCCACGGATTCATCCATTACTTGTGGGATATTCTCCTTCCTAACAGGAAGCTGCAAGAGGATCACCCACAGCAGAGCTGTCTATATAGCTCCTCCCCTAACTGCCACCTCCAGTCATTCGACCGAAGACAAGCAAGAGAAAGGAGAAACTATAGGGTGCAGTGGTGACTGTAGTTTAAAAATAAAAAACACCTGCCTTAAAACGACAAAGAAAAACAAAAAAGACAGGGCGGGCCGTGGACTGGATACACCACAAGAGAAATACATTTATCAGGTAAGCATACATTTTGTTTTCTCTTGTAAGGTGTATCCAGTCCACGGATTCATCCATTACTTGTGGGATACCAATACCAAAGCTATAGGACACGGATGAAGGGAGGGACAAGGCAGGCGCTTAAACGGAAGGCACCACTGCCTGTAAGACCTTTCTCCCAAAAATAGCCTCCGAAGAAGCAAAAGTATCAAATTTGTAGAATTTAGAAAAAGTATGAAGCGAAGACCAAGTCGCCGCCTTATAAATCTGTTCAACAGAAGCCTCATTTTTAAAAGCCCATGTGGAAGCCACCGCTCTAGTGGAATGAGCTGTAATTCTTTCAGGAGGCTGCTGGCCAGCAGTCTCATAAGCTAAGTGAATTATACTTCTTAACCAAAAGGAAAGAGAAGTTGCTGAAGCCTTTTGGCCTTTCCTCTGTCCAGATGTTTGACGAAAATCTTTAGTAGCTTGTAAATAAAACTTTAAAGCACGAACCACGTCAAGATTGTGTAATAGACGTTACTTTTTTGAAGAAGGATTAGGACACAGTGACGGAACAACAATCTCCTGATTGATATTCTTATTAGATACCACCTTAAGAAGAAACCCAGGTTTGGTATGCAAAACTACCTTATCTGCATGGAAGATCAGATAAGGGGAATCACACTGCAAGGCAGATAACTCAGAAACTCTTCGAGCCGAAGAGATAGCTACCAAAAACAGAACTTTCCAAGATAAAAGCTTGATATCTATGGAATGCAGAGGTTCAAACGGAACCCCTTGAAGAACTTTAAGAACTAAATTTAAACTCCATGGCGGAGCAACAGGTTTAAACACAGGCTTGATTTTAACTAACGCCTGACAAAACGCCTGAACGTCTGGAACATCCGCCAGACGCTTGTGCAAAAGAATAGACAGAGCAGAAATCTGTCCCTTTAAGGAACTAGCTGACAATCCCTTCTCCAATCCTTCTTGGAGAAAAGATAATATCCTGGGAATCCTGACTTTACTCCATGAGTAACCCTTGGATTCACACCAATGAAGATATTTACACCATATCTTATGATAGATTTTCCTGGTGACAGGCTTTCGAGCCTGAATTAAGGTATCAATGACCGATTCGGAGAAACCACGTTTTGATAAAATCAAGCGTTCAATCTCCAAGCAGTCAGACGCAGAGAAATTAGATTTGGATGGTTGAAAGGACCCTGAAGTAGAAGGTCCTGCCTCAGCGGTAGAGTCCATGGTGGAAGGGATGACATGTCCACCAGATCTGCATACCAAGTCCTGCGTGGCCACGCAGGTGCTATCAAAATCACTGAAGCTCTCTCCTGCTTGATCTTGGCAATCAGACGAGGGAGCAAAGGAAACGGTGGAAACACATAAGCCAGGTTGAAGGACCAAGGCGCTGCTAGAGCATCTATCAGCGCTGCCTTGGGATCCCTGGACCTGGATCCGTAACAAGGAAGCTTGGCGTTCTGACGAGACGCCATGAGATCCAGTTCTGGTTTGCCCCAAAGTTGAATCAACTGTGCAAACACCTCCGGATGGAGTTCCCACTCCCCCGGATGAAAAGTCTGTCGACTTAGAAAATCCGCCTCCCAGTTCTCTACTCCTGGGATATGGATAGCTGATAGATGGCAAGAGGGAACCTCTGCCCATAGAATTATTTTTGAAACCTCCAACATTGCTAGGGAACTCCTTGTTCCCCCTTGATGGTTGATGTAGGCTACAGTTGTGATGTTGTCCGACTGAAATTTGATGAACCTGACCGCAGCTAGCTGAGGCCAAGCCTGAAGAGCATTGAATATCGCTCTTAGTTACAGAATGTTTATTGGAAGGAGTGTCTCCTCCTGAGTCGACAAGCCCTGAGCCTTCAGGGAGTTCCAGCCTGCACAGAAGGCTGGCATCTGTCGTTGCTAATGTCCAATCTGGCCTGCGGAAGGTCATACCCTTGGACAGATGGACCCGAGATAACCACCAGAGAAGAGAATCCCTGGTCTCTTGATCCATATTTAGTAGAGGGGACAAATCTGTGTAATCCCTATTCCACTGACTGAGCATGCAGAGCTGCAGCGATCTGAGATGTAGGCGGGCAAACGGCACTATGTCCATTGCCGCTACCATTAAGCAGATTACTTACATACACTGAGCCACTGAAGGGCGAGAAGTAGAATAAAGAACACGGCAGGAGTTTAGAAGTTTTGACAACCTGGCCTCTGTCAGGTAAATTTTAATTTCTACAGAATCTATCAGAGTTCCTAGGAAGGAAACTCTTGTGAGAGGGGATAGAGAACTTTTTTCTTCATTCAATTTCCACCCATGCGACCTCAGAAATGCCAGAACAAGTCTGTATGGGACCTGGAGATTTGAAAATTCGACGCCTGTATTAGAATGTCGTCTAGGTAAGGGGCTACTGCTATACCCCGCGGCCTTAGGACCTCTAGGAGTGACCCCAGAACCTTCGTAAAGATTCTTGGTGCCGTAGCTAACCCAAAGGGAAGAGCCACAAACTGGTAATGCCTGTCTAGGAAGGCGAACCTGAGAAACCGATGACGATCTCTGTGTATCGGAATGTGCAGATAAGCATCCTTTAAGTCCACGGTAGTCATATATTGACCCTCCTGGATCATAGGTAGGATGGTTCGAATAGTCTCCATCTTGAAGGATGGGACCCTGAGAAATTTGTTTAGGATCTTGAGATCTAAGATTAGTCTGAAGGTTCCCTCTTTCTTGGGAACCACAAACAGATTTGAATGGAAGCCTTACCCCTGTTCCTCCTTTGGAACTGGGTGGATCTCTCCCATAACTAGGAGGTCTTGAACACAATGTAAGAATGCCTCTCTCTTTATCTGGTTTGCAGATAATTGTGAGAGATGAAATCTTCATTTTTGGGGAAGAAGCTTTAAAGTCCAGAAGATATCCCTGGGACACAATTTCCAACGCCCAGGGATCCTGGACATCTCTTGCCCAAGCCTGGGCGAAGAGAGAAAGTCTGCCCCCTACTAGATCCGTTACCGGATCTGGGGCTGATCTTTCATGCTGTCTTAGAGGCAGCAGCAGGTTTTTTGGCCTGCTTTCCTTTGTTCCAAGCCTGATTAGGTCTCCAGACCGGCTTGGACTGGGCAAAATTTCCCTCTTGTTTTGTATTAGAGGAAGTTGAAGCTGCGCCACTCTTGAAGTTTCGAAAGGCACGAAAATTAGGCTGTTTGGTCCTTAATTTGTTGGACCTATCCTGAGGAAGGGCGTGACCTTTTCCTCCAGTAATATCAGAAATTATCTCCTTCAGTCCAGGCCCGAATAGGGTCTGCACTTTGAAGGGAATGTTGAGAAGCTTAGACTTTGAAGTAACGTCAGCTGACCAGGATTTAAGCCATAGCGCCCTACGCGCCTGAATAGCAAAACCTGAGTTCTTAGCCGTTAGTTTGGTTAAACGAACAACGGCGTCAGAAACAAACGAATTGGCTAGCTTAAGGGCTTTAAGCTTGTCAAGGATATCATCCAATGGGGTTTCTACCTGTAGAGCCTCTTCTAAAGACTCAAACCAGAAGGCCGCAGCAGCAGTGACAGGGGCAATGCATGCAAGGGGCTGGAGAATAAAACCTTGTTGAATAAAAAATTTCTTAAGGTAACCCTCTAATTTTTTGTCCATTGGGTCTAGAAAAGCACAACTGTCCTCGACAGGGATAGTTGTACGCTTCGCTAGAGTAGAGACTGCTCCCTCAACCTTAGGGACCGTTTGCCACAAGTCCCGTTTAGCGGCATCTATGGGAAACATCCTTTTAAAAACAGGAGGGGGAGAGAACGGTACACCTGGTCTATCCCATTCCTTAGTAATAATTTCTGAAAACCTCTTAGGTATTGGAAAAACATCAGTGTAAACAGGCACTGCGTAGTATTTATCCAATTTACACAATTTCTCTGGGACTACAATGGCGTCACAGTCATCCAGATTTGCTAAAACCTCCCTGAGCAACATGCGGAGGTGTTCAAGCTTAAATTTAAATGTAGACATATCAGAATCAGGTTGAAGTGTCTTCCCTGAGTCAGGAAAATCACCCACAGATAGAAGCTCTCCTTCTTCGGCTTCTGCACATTGTGAGGGTATATCGGACATAGCTACTAAAGCATCAGAGAGCTCTGTATTTTTTCTAGTCCCAGAGCTGTCTCGCTTTCCTTGTAACCCTGGCAGTTTGGACAATACTTCTGTAAGAGTATGATTCATAACTGCCGCCATGTCTTGTAAAGTATACGCAATGGGCGCGCTAGATGTACTTGGCGCCTCTTGAGCGGGAGTTAAAGGCTCCGACACGTGGGGAGAGCTAGTCGGCATAACTTCCCCCTTGTCAATTTCCTCTGGTGATAAATCTTTTAAAGCCAGAATATGGTCTTTATAACGTATAGTAAGATCAGTGCATTTGGTACACATTCTAAGAGGGGGTTCCACAATGGCTTCTAAACATAATGAACAAGGAGTTTCCTCTATGTCAGACATGTTTAACAGACTAGTAATGAGACCAGCAAGCTTTGAAAACACTTTAATTAATGTGAAAAAGCAGAATATAAAAAACGGTACTGTGCCTTTAAGGGAAAAAAACAAACACAAAAACTGCAAAACAGTGAAAAAAGCAGTTAACTCTATGAATCTTTTACAGTGTATATAATAGACTAAAATAGCATTACATCCACTTGCAAATGGATGATTAACCCCTCAGGTTAAAAAACGAAGCAAAAAAACAGTAAAAACCGTTATAACAGTCACAAGCAAACTGCCACAGCTCTACTGTGGCTCCTACCTTCCCATAAAACGATTTTTTTAGGCACAAAAACCCTTTCCAGAGGTCCAATATGTCAGGGGACTCCTTCAGGGAAGCTGGATGTCTCAGGATGTAATAAACAACTGCGCAATTAGAGCGCAAAAATAGGCCCCTCCCACCATGCACTCAAAGTCAGAGGGCCTTAAAAAACTATTCCTAGGAGTAAAATAACAGCCATGTGGAAAACTAAGCCCCAAATAAAGATTTATCACCTCAGTAAAAAACGTTCCTTATATATATAACGTTTTACATACTAAGCCATAATAGAGAGTATTATGAAAATTACCCTTTACTGCAAGCATGATGCCAGTCGTTATTAAATCACTGCAATCAGGCTTACCTTAACTATATCAGGCACTGTCAGCATTTTCTAGTTCTTATCATCCTCTAGAAAAAAACATACTGAACATACCTCAGGGCAGTTAATTCTGCAGGCCGTTCTCCCAGCTGAAGTTTCCCCATACTCTTCAGTTATGTGTGAGAACAGCAGTGGACCTTAGTTACAACCTGCTAAGATCATCAAAAACCTCAGGCAAATTCTTCTTCTAATTTCTGCCTGAGGTAAAAAACAGTACAACGCCGGCACCGTTTAAAAATAACAAACTTTTGATTGAAGATAAACTACACTAATTCACCACATCTCTCTAGCTACTTCCCTTGTCGAGAGCTGCAAGAGAATGACTGGAGGTGGCAGTTAGGGGAGGAGCTATATAGACAGCTCTGCTGTGGGTGATCCTCTTGCAGCTTCCTGTTGGGAAGGAGAATATCCCACAAGTAATGGATGAATCCGTGGACTGGATACACCTTACAAGAGAAAAGCAGCGTTATGAGCCATAAAGCAAAACTCGTAATCTGGCCAATATCACGCATAAAAGAGTGCAAAATATTTTCTGAAGGACTGGAATTCTATTTTTAGGTTTGTGTTCCTAAAGAAAAAAAAAATAATTAATAATAATAATAATAATTTATATATATAAGCTCAAATATGAAAACGGCTCACCTGGTATTACCCCAATCATATGAGGTAAGTGACTTGCACGGGTAGGAAGTTATTCCACACTGTGTTAAAGATGATGTTCCACAATCTTTGCTTTTCTGTAAAGACCTGCTTATAGTATAGTGTACTAATATGGTGGTTGTAGTAAACACAAAAAGGTGAGATGCAATATTTTCATATTTAAAAAAAATTAATATTTATTTTACTAGAATATAGGAATATTTAATTCCTGAGGTTAAAATACTGCTAAAAGTAATACAGATAAAGGATATAAATATATGTATCTTTATTTGTATCCTGGTGCTTCAAGTATGAACCGCAAAAGCAGGATAGGACAAATAACTAAGGCTATGTATATATTGTACTAGGAGTTTTACTCCCTGGTGCTGTGTTAAAGTGGTCCACAGGGGACAGTTCGAACAGACAGTTACCAATAGTTTCTTTTAGTCAAAGCCCACTCTTCTATAGCGGGTATTATTAAACCTCTTAGAGGTGCAAGAAGCAGCTCCGGGGTCTGTAATGTCCCTATTGCATGGAGCATGAGAACCGGAAGTGACGTCACAGCTGCTCGTAGCTCCGCCCTTACGTGTTTCGTGATAGAGTCACTTAATCAGCGGGCAATTCCTTGGCATCCTCCTACAGGTGGCTCTTATTTGAATGCAGAATGGGAGGGGTCTGTTACCATAGCAATCCCCTATTTTTTGCTGAGTGTATTGTGCGGAATATGTGACATGTTTTTACGTAACATATTTCTACTTATTTATATTTGTCTGAACACTTGTGTTTTCTACTCGCTTGATATTTGCTGTATCTGGATGCAAATATTATTAAATGAATGGAGACAGCATCAGGGAGTAAAACTCCTAGTACCATATATACACAGCCTTAGTTATTTGTCCTATCCTGCTTTTGCGGTTCATACTTGAAGCACCAGGATTCAAATAAGGATGCATATATTTACATCCTTTATCTGCATTACTTTTTACAGAAAAACAAAGATCATGGAACATCATCTTTAACACAGTGTGGAATAACCTCCTACCTGTGCAAGTCACTTACCTCATATCATTGGGCTAATACCAGATGAGCAGTTTTCATATTTGAGCACGACAACAAGCCTCAGTTCCGGAATTACTACACTATGGGGCCTATCTATCAAACTCCGAATGGAGCTTGATGCCCTGTGTTTCTGGCGAGCCTGCATATGAAGCAGCTGTCACAAAGACTGCTGCTCCATAACCTGTCCGCCTGCTCTGAGCAGGCGGACAGACATCGCCGGAAAACAACCCGATCGAGTACGATCGGGTTGATTGACACCCCTCTGCTGGCGGCCCATTGGCCGCAAATCTGCAGGGGGTGGCATTGCACCAGCAGCTCTTTTGAGCTGCTGGTGCAATGCTGAATACAGCGAGCGTATTGCTCGCCATATTCAGCGAGGTCTGGCGGACCTGATCCGCACTGTCGGATCAGGTCTGCCAGACTTTCTTAAATAGGGGCCATTAAGTCTCTCTTTTTGTCTCCCTTGTTTATCCCTTTTTATCCCTTGTTCACTATCCCCTCTGGCTCTGATTCTTTCCCCTTGAGAGCAGTCCTTACTCCAAACACAGAACATTTCTTTTCATAAAAAGACTTCCTCCATTGGTGGCATTGAAGGACTGGTCTTATCTTGGACAGCAGCACAGGGGTGTCCTATTTATACACCTGAGATTTATAGTAACAGAGCTTAACAATGTACCCTGTATGTCACTGGTCATTAAGGGTTTTTTCAGGACATAATAGCACAAGTCTAGCAAGAACATGCTATTAATGCCCTCCCTCCAGCAGTCTTTGTGGAATAGAGCAGTCTCAACGCTGGTGGCAAGACTGCGCTATAAAACAATCAAGTCCCAAAAAAAGGCCAGCGACATACAGGGTACGTCGCTGGTCCTTAAGGGGTTAATCACTCTAGACTAATTGTTTTTACAAAAATGGTTTATTTCACTACACTTAGGATCTCAAGCGCTATAACGAACCCTTCTTTCACTCTTTATATATATATTAGAATGATCCTGATTTTGAAAACACAAAAAAAATCCCATGGAAACCATTGAAAAAGGATATTAAACTTAACATTTAATCTTCCCTTCAAATGTTAAACAATCATTGCAACATACTTCCATTACTTATTTTAACTCATTGAGGCAGAATTATCAAATGTCTGTTGGACCTGATCCAACAGTGTGGTTAAGGTCCGACAGACATCGCTAAATGCGGAGAGCAATACGTTCTCCGTATTCAGCATTGCTCCAGCAGCTCACAAGAGGGCCAATGGGCCGCCAGCAGGGAGGTGTCAATCAACCCGATCGTACTCGATCGGCTTGAATAGTGGCGATTCCTGTCCGCGTCATCAGAGCAGGCGGACAGGGTTAGGGAGCAGCGGTCTTTAGACCGCTGCTTAATAACTGCTGTTTCTGGCGAGTCTTCAGACTCGCCAGAAACACGAGCCCACAAGCTCCATTCGGAGCTTGATAAATGTGACTCAATGTCTAGCTAAAATTCTCTTAAAAGTGTTCTTGTTTGACTTCTTTCCCGAGATGCTGGAATGTATTTATCATACTTAGAAATGTTTTCCTAAGCCTGCAAGATTCTACACAATGATTGGTTATTTCAAGGCCACCTATTCCCTACTGGCCACAGCAAAGGAGAACATGAACATGGAATCCACCAGGAGTATTTTTGAACTGCTCTTTATTTGTAAGCCTTGTAAAGAGGGGTAACTAAATGGGTTATTAAATTCAGTGAGTTTAATGTCACATTATACATTTGCGTGGGGTTCTAAAATTTAAACTGATAAAAACTACAATTGCATAGAGGCAAAATGATTAATACTAATGGTAATTTGCACATAGTAAATGTCTCCAATAAGTCAATCTATTTCTTTATCCAGGTCAGCATTATTTTATATTCAGTATAATTCTATTATTTATGTGTAACTCACTTTAATTGGAGATGCCTAACTGCATTAGGAAGCTATTAAGCAATATGACTATTTTATTAGTCTTTAAAAGGTTGACCTATTGTTCTATTTATTCCTCCTCTGAAATACTGTAGATTTCTCTCTTCTCCTTGCTTAAAACCACAGCTCATATAACATTTAATGTTACTCTCTACTGTTAATTTCAGTCCATTCTTGAACTGTATCTTTGATGTGGAATGGTAAGTTAAGAGCTAATTAAAAAGTCTTAATTTTAAAAAAAAAATAGTTTTAACAAAACCTATTTGATTGACTGAATGATATTGGAAAATACAACCGGCTTGCTGATTTATAATGTATATTTTTTAGGGATGTGCATTCCTTAAAAAACAAATAAAAATCTGCATGAATGCACAAAGAAAATTAAAGAAAACAAAAAATTACAAAAATCTTACACCTAGATTACGAGTTTTGTGTTAGAGGCTATTCGGTGCTAACAAGCAGTTTTGTCTCACCACTCACTTACCTGCAGCGCTGGTATTAAAAGCTTTTATAAACCCGGCGTTATTAGGCAAAAAGTCAGCGTTGAGCAAAATTTTGCTCATTACCACACTCCAATACCAGCACTGCTTAAGTCAGCGGTGAGCTGGTCGTACGTGCTCGTGCACGATTTCCCCATATGAATCAACGGGGAGAGCCGGCTGAAAAAAAGTCTAACACCTGCAAAAAAGCAGCATAAAACTCCTTAACGCAGCCCCATTGATTCCTATGGGGAAACACATTTTATGTTTACACCTAACACCCTAACATGAACCCCGAGTCTAAACACCCCTAATCTTATACTTATTAACCCCTAATCTGCCGCCCCCTACATTGCAGACACCTCCATTATATTTATTAACCCCTAATCTGCCTCTCCGGACACCGCCGCCACCTACATTATACTTATGAACCCCTAATCTGCTGCCCCCAACATTGCAGACACCTACATTATATTTATTAACCCCTAATCTGCCGCCCCCAATGTCACCGCAACCTACCTACACTTATTAACCCCTAATCTGCCGCCCCAACTTAGCTGCCACTATACTAAATGTATTAACCCCTAAACCTAAGTCTAACCCTAACACCCCCTAACTTAAATATAATTACAATAAATCTGAAGAAAACTTACTATTAATAACTAAATAATTCCTATTTTAAACTAAATACTTACCTATAAAATAAACCCTAAGATAGCTACAATATAACTAATAGTTACATTGTAGCTAGCTTAGGGTTTATTTTTATTTCACATTCAAGTTTGTATTTATTTTAACTAGGTAGAATAGTTACTAAATATTTATTAACTATTTAATAACTACCTAGCTAAAATAAATACAACTTGACCTGTAAAATAAAACCTAACCTAAGTTACAATAACACCTAACACTACACTATAATTAAATAAATTAACTAAATTAACAATTAAATACATTAAATTAAATTAGCTAAAGTACAACAAAAAAACACTAAATTACAGAAAATAATAAACAAATTACAGATTTTTAAACTAATTACACCTAATCTAATAGCCCTATCAAAATAAAAAAGCCCTCCCAAAATAAAAAAAAACCCTAGCCTAAACTAAAAAAATACAAACAACCCCCCCAACAGTAAAACCCACCACCCACACAACCATCCCCCAAATAAAATACTAACTAAAAAAACCTAAGCTCCCCATTGCCCTGAAAAGGGCATTTGGATGTGCATTGCCCTTAAAAGGGTAGTTAGCTCTATTGTGGCCCAAACCCCTAATCTAAAAATAAAACCCATCCAATACACCCTTAAAAAAACCTAACACTAACCCCCTGAAGATCGACTTACAGTCCTGAAGACCGGACATCCATCCTCAAGGAAGCAGCAGAAGTCTTCATCCAACCGGGCCGAAGTCCTCAACGAAGCCGGGCGAAGTCTTCATCCAAGCCAGGCGAAGTGGTCCTCCAGACGGGCAGAAGTCTTCATCCAGATGGCATCTTCTATCTTCATCGATCAGATGCGGAGCAGCTCCATCTTCAAGACATCCGACGGGGAGCATCCTCTTCATCCGGAGTCTTCTTACTGAATGAAGGTTCCTTTAAGTGATGTCATCCAAGATGGCGTCCCTTAGATTCAGATTGGCTGATAGAATTCTATCAGCCAATCGGAATTAAGGTAGAAAAAAGATAGAAAAAATCCTATTGGCTGATGCAATCAGCCAATAGGATCGAAGTTCAATCCTATTGGCTGATCCATTCAGCCAATAGGATTGAGCTCGCATTCTATTGGCTGATTGGAACAGCTAATAGAATGTGAACTCAATCCTATTGGCTAATTGCATCAGCCAATAGGATTTTTTCTACCTTAATTCCGATTGGCTGATAGAATTCTATCAGCCAATCGGAATCTAAGGGACACCATCTTGGATTACTTCACTTAAAGGAACCTTTATTCATCTTTAGTCATTGGAAGAAGAGGATGCTCCACGTCGGACGTCTTGAAGATGGAGCCGCTCCGCTTTGGATGGATGAAGATAGAAGATGCTGTCTGGATGAAGACTTCTGCCCGTCTGGAGGACCAGCTTGCCCGGCTTGAATGAAGACTTCTCCCAGCTTCGTTGAGGACTTCGGCCCGGTTGGATGAAGACTTCTGCCTCTTCCTTGTGGATAGATGTACCGTCTTCAGAACTGTAAGTCGATCTTCAGGGGGTTAGTGTTAGGTTTTTTTAAGGGTGTATTGGGTGGGTTTTATTTTTAGGTTAGGGACTTTGGGCCGCAAAAGAGTTAACTGCCCTTTTAAGGGCAATGCCCATCCAAATGCCCTTTTCAGGGCAATGGGGAACTTAGGTAAAAGAGCTGATTTCTTTGGGGCAATGCCTCGCACAAGCCCCTTTTAAGGGCTATTGATAGTTTAGTTTAGGCTAGGGTTTTTTTTATTTTGGGGGGCTTTTTTATTTTGATAGGGCTATTAGATTAGGTGTAATTAGTTTAAAGATCTTGTAATTTGTTTATTATTTTCTGTAATTTAGTGGGGGGGTTTTGTACTTTAGCTAATTTAATTTAATTTATTTAACTGTTGTTATTATAGTGTAGTGTTAGGTGTTATTGTAACTTAGGTTAGGTTTTATTTTACATGTACTTTTGTATTTATTTTAGCTAGGTAGTTTTTAAATAGTTAATAACTATTTAGTAACTATTCTACCTAGTTAAAATAAATACAAAGTTGCCTGTAAAATAAAAATAAACCCTAAGATAGCTACAATGTAACTATTAGTTATATTGTAGCTAGCTTAGGGTTTATTTTATAGGTAAGTATTTAGTTTAACATAGGAATTATTTAGTTATTAATAGTAGTTTTCTTTAGATTTATTGTAATTATATTTAAGTTAGGGGGTGTTAGGGTTAGTGTTAGACTTAGGTTTAAGGGTTAATACATTTAGTATAGTGGCGGTGACGTTGGGGCGGCAGATTAGGGGTTAATAAGTATAGGTAGGTGGCGGCGATGTTAGGGACGGCAGATTAGGGGTTAATAATATTTAACTAATGTTTGCGAGGCGGGAGTGCGGCGGTTTAGGGGTTAATATGTTTATTATAGTGGCAGCGACGTTGGGGGTGGCAGATTAGGGGTTAATAAGTGTAGGTAGGTTGTGGTGACATTGAGGGCGGCAGATTAGGGGTTAATAAATATAATGTAGGTGTCAGCGATGTTGGGGGCAGCAGATTAGGGGTTCATAAATATAATGTAGGTGGCGGCGGTGTCCAGAGTGGCAGATTAGGGGTTAACATTTTTATTTTAGTGTTTGCGATGCGGGAGGGGCTCTGTTTAGGGGTTATTAGGTAGTTTATGGGTGTTAGAGTACTTTTTAGCACATTAGTTATGAGTTTTATGCTACGGCGTTGTACCATAAAACTCTTAACTACTGACTTTAAAATGCGTTAGGACACTTGACGGGGTAGGGTGTACCGCTCACTTTTTGGCCTCCCAGGACAGACTTGTATTACCGGCGCTATGGAAAAAAGACTTTACGAAGTTTACGTAAGTCATTTTGCGGTAAGGCCAAAGAAGTGTGCGGTGACCCTAAACCTTCAAGACTCGTAATACCAGCGGGCATAAAAAAGCAGCGTTAGCACCTCTTAACGCTGCTTTTTCAGCCTAACGCACAACTCGTAATCTAGCTGTTAGGTATTAATCAATTTCCTTTTCTTTTTTTAAGAGGTTAATACTTCCCTCAGCATGCTCTGGAGAGCCCACTAACCCGATCCTCTTTAAGCCAGAGCCTGGCCACGGTAACAGGGGGAACCAAGAGCGTTAAGCATGATATTAGGGCGACAGGGGCGCTGGCAAGAGGAGAATCAGGTTAGCGCATTTTCCAGAGTGTGTTGAGGTAAGTATTGTAGCCACCTCTAGCTTTAAAACATTTACATTTGTAATTGTTTTATTTTAAACTAAATTAATACGGACTATTTGGGGAAGCCAATATCCCTTAATATTCATAATGAAAATGTTCCCCTAAACAAAAATTTCTTGGCTGCAAATTTCTAATATTATTTATTGGCATGAAAATCACATTAAAATTAATAATAAATAAAGACCTGCAGAAGAAATATTAACTGGACTTAAAAAATAATTTCTCATAAAATCCCCAAAGGAGCAGAATTAAAGCATATGTAGCTTATATGGGTTGCTTAGGTATTCATTTTACAACAGCAGCTAATCACTTATAAAACAACTCTGGTTGAGAAATACCCACTCAATATTTTGCAATTATATACCATGCTAAATGTATATGCTACAGAATCATTAAATATTCTACAGCTACAGCTTGTCTCTCTATTGATTGTCTCTGTTTATTGTATTTTCTTGATGGTCTATTTTAGTGACCTACACACTCGGCACATTCCATTCATACAATAATTGAGACTACACAGCATATGGAGTAAAAAGGCTGCAGCCCGCATTTATTAACGTTTAACATATTGTTAACCACATAAACTGAAATAATGGGTATTACAAACTCTCCAGGGTGCCGCCTATCACATATCCACAAATGCCTTCCACTGGCTACCACCAGGCATGCCCCCAATCTAAATCTCTCCCCCATCTTCAAGGGAGGTACCGCTTTCTCTTTAACTCGCCTCATAAGGCCAGCACCCGCCACAGCTGCGACAACCTCAACCCTTAAATTCAGGGTGGGAGGGAGCTTCTTTCCCTCTCAAATACAAAACTGACTGACAGCTTCCGCTACCCACCCTTCTTATCCTCTCCTCCCTAACACCTCCCCTTAGCTACCACTTTCTTAATGATCATATTCCATGGCCTGCAGTGAGGTCACTAACCCCTCCTCTCAATTCTTTCCTCTGGGGTTCTAATGACCCACACACTCGCCACATTGTATTCATACAATAATTGTGACTACACAGCATATAGGGTGAAAAGGTCGCGGCCCGCATTTATTAACGTTTAACATATTGTTAACCACATAAACTGAAATAATGGGTATTATAAACCCCCTCACATATTCACACGTGCCTTCCACTGGCTACCGCCAGGCATGCCCCCAATCTAAACCTCTCCCCCATCTTCAAGGGAGGTACCCCTTTCTCTTTAACTCACCTCATAAGGCTAGCACGACTTACAGTCAAGCGCTGCCCACATGGGCTAAAGCCTTTTGCACCCCTTCCTTCAAGTTAAAATTAAAGAAATGTAAACCAACCTCATTGATGTGGACACCATCCCTCAGGAAGAAACATCTCCCCGATTCTCCCTCAAACTCTACATGGCGAATGCCAAAACCCCCCTACTGTGCCACAAAACCTGAGATTGTCCAAGTCACCTTTCACCTTGTGGTATCAAGCCTCCTGACATCCCATGCTGACGTCCACACCAACCTAGTCTCAATCTCGGACTAGACAATTATCAATTGCGGAAACAACTCCTTCATCCTCCTCAACCCCCTCAATCCCCACTTGATTCTGTCTACCAACTCCTTCTGTCCCACAAACCCCCGATCGTTCCCACCTGCATGAACCACCAGGATGTCCCGACTCCTTCACTGCTGCCGCCTTCCTCACCCAGTAAATGAATGGCCCACTATCCAGCAGTGGAGCATACCTGTGGGAAAACACAAAACTATACACTTATATTTGTCCTAACGTACCACCTAAAGCATCCCGACCTCCACCTCCCCACATGCTTCACCACATTCTCACCTAGTCCCAATTCCGCCGCCTCTGTAGCTGCCCCAATCCTAAAGGAAGGAAGGTAGTAACCAGACCATCTGTCTTACCTTCCGAAACTTGAATCCCAAACTGATTGGCAGTGTCTAAAAATGTATTCAACAACAGTTCATAATCCTTCGAGTCAGCCACCCCCACAAACAAAAAGTCATCCAGAAAGTGGACAACAGACGACCATTCGGACTTCACCTTTACCACACATTCCACAAATGTGCTAAACTTTTCAAAGTATGCACATGAGAAGACATAGGTCCACAAAGAACTCCCCCTGGAAATAGTAACCCAACAAGCGATGGCAGACCAGGTGCACGGGCAAGAGTCTAAAGGCTGCCTGCACGTCTACCTTTGCCGTTAAAGCACCCCTGCCCGCTTTCCATCTCGTTGTCAAAAGATGCATAATGCACCGCCGTCAGGGCTGGGTCAATTCCATCATTCACAGAGGACCCTTTTGGGTGAGATAGATGATGAATCATCTGGAATTGACCCGCCACCATTTTGGGGACCACCCCCTGTGGGGATACCTTTAAGATCTCCAATGGCGGTCCTTAAAGGGACCCACCATTCTGCCTAATGCAACCTCCTTTTCCAGCTTAGCCCTCTGTACTTGCGGAAACTGGAACACGGACTTCAAATTACCCGAAATACCAGACCCCTCATCCTCTGAGAAAGGGATCCAAAACCCCGAACTGAACCTAGACAACAACAATTCTGCATCCCCCGTCTTCCCCCATCTCCTACCATACCGTCTTAGCCACGACAACATCTCTTTTACCCTCACTGGAGTCCATGCTCGCAACAGCACCATCTCCACTCTTCCCGCTTCCACTAATCTTCTTGAAACACTTTGCCCCTGAATGTGCACCCTCGCACCCTGAGCACTCGTGCTTGTACTTGCAAGCTGCCCGAAATAGACATGTTCCCTCGTTAAATTGGAAACACAATCCCATCCTAATCGCCACTGCCGTTGATCCAACTCCCGACACCCCACTACTGCCGGCTCCCGAACCCCGAAAGGACTGCCCCCGCAATAGGGTCATAGGTTCTAGCCACACACCCATCTCCCTGTCGCCCCAAACTGCTCTCCACCCCCTTACGTTCTATGAGCCCCCGAAATTTCATCTAAATAACAAAACATAGCTGAGCAGTGCTCTGGAAATTTCTCCCCAATCACGCTAGCTAACATGCAGAAGGCCTTAGACCAGTTTGCAAAAGTCTTAGGCAACTTCCTTCACATTTTCTTTCTCTCCTCCTCCTCTTTCTTACCCTGCTTCTCCTTCGGGTCATCCTTAACCTCAATAAAATGGTCTAATGGGAGCAACAAGAATAACTCAACAAATTCCCTCTTCCATATCTTATCCTTAACCTCCTTACTCAAATGGATCCCAAGCGGACCCACCAAACACAAACAAGGCCCCCTCAGAGTCTGATCGGCCACTTTTTATACCTCCCCAGCCGGTGCTACCGTTCCAGCAGCCGGTGCAGCAGGGGGCCCACCCCCACTGCTCGCTCCCACCACTACGGGAACAAACCTACCCGGGGGGGACTCATGCCCCCACCATGCTCCTAGCCACACTCGCTACCTCCGCAGTTCCCTTCCTAGATTTCTCCAACTGGGACACTAGCTCCAACTCTTTCAGCACCAACTCATGCACCCCACTGTCACTCCCCGTCACCCTCCTTCTTAGCTTGCCCTGCTGTCTCACCTGATGGCCTTGCCGTTGTGTCCCTGTCTGCCACGCCAGAGCCTCAGGCTGTCTCCTCCCCACCATTGTCCCCAACTGCTCCTGACTCTCGTCTGACTTCTCCTTCTTAAAGAAATTGATATCTCACTCCGTCTGTCATCCCTTGTCTTAAGCCTGCCCCAAGAGGGCAGTGTATGCCCTTCCCTTTCTCTGCAGAGCCTCTGAGGGGGTCTGGGATCTCTCCCTCCGCCATGCCATACTGATCCTTTCCTCTCTCACCTGCCAATCTGGGGTCAGGGCCACTCTCTGGGAAGGGGGAGATGCTGTCAACCTGCAGCCCCCCTAGCTCCCTGCTCTCCTGCCCCCTCTCCCCCCCAGACCTAGGCTCCCCTGACCTCCCTTGTGTAGTGTTTCTCCCTGCAGCCCCTGTCCCAGGCCCAAAGAATATCTGCTCCGGCGAAGTTAGCTGCTCCACTGTGTTGTCATCCCCTGCGAAGTCACTGTAGGATTCGTTCACCCACAGCACGTCATCCTCCATGTCCAGAAGTGATGCCGTTCATATCCTCCCGATCTGTGGGCAAAGAATCACAAATATTAACCCCCGGTGCCTGATCATAGCCACCCTGGCCGTCACCCCTGACACGACAGGCGCCCCCCCCAGCCCCGCACCCCCACATCCCGTTCCTGCCTTGCCCTTAAGCACTACCGGCTGCTCCACTTCCCATCCTCTCTCTGCCTCTTATTTCCTACACCAATGCTGCCACTGCTCTCCCCATCCCGTCCTGTTCAGCCATCCTGGCTTCCCTCTCCCCACTCCGGTCCTCTTTAGACACCTGTACCACTGCACCCTTGTCTCCTCTACCGCTCCCCTGCACCCCAGACCTACCCTTATGCCCTTTTGCCTGCCTGCTCCATTGCTGTGCCTCCGCTCTGGAACCTCCTCTCCCCCTGCTTGAATCCCCCCTCACCTCCTCCTCTTCCCCCACCCTCTCACCACTACATGGTCTACCGCCTGCCACTGCTGCCTCCTGAGAACTGCCGCGTCGCTCCTGCGCCAACTCCCCGGTGACGTCACCGCTCCTGACCCACCATTTTCTGTGGCACCCTCTGCTGGATCCTACCTCCACCGCAGGAGACACTGGTAGGCCACCAGCCCTCCGTTTCCCACTGCTCCCGTTAGATGAGCCCCCGTCCCCTGCCGGCTCCCGGACCGCCTCCTGCTCCTGATGGTTGGGCTGAGCCGCTCTGGCCTACAATGAAGTTGCTCCTTATCTTCTGCATGCAATGGCTCCCCTCCAGCCACAAGCTCTCCCAGACTGCTGCCTTCTTCTCCATCTACCAGGTGACTCCTAATCCAGGTAAGTCCTCTACTCTCCACTAGCCCCTAACCTGCTCCATTAGCTCTGCAATGTCAGCCATCCTAACTGCTGTCTAGCTTCTTTCCCTCTCAAATACAAAACTTACTCACAGCTTCCGCTGCCAACCCTTCTTATTCTCTCCTCCCTAACACCTCCCCTTAATGGCCATATTCCATGGCTTGCAGTGAGGTCACTAAACCCCTCCTCTCAATTCTTTCCTCTGGGCTTCTAATTATAACAACTTAAAAGGGACAGTAAAGTCATAATTAGACATTCATGATTTAGACAAAGCATATAATTTTAAACAACTTTCCAATTTACTTCTATTATTTAATTTGCTTTTTTCCCTTGTTATCCTTTGCTAAAAAATGTATCTAGGTAAGCTCAGGAGAAGCAAGGAACCTGGGCTCTAGCTGCTGATTGGTGGCTGCATATATATACACACCTATTGTCATTGGCTTACCCATGTGTTCAATTAGAAAGTGGAAACCAGTAGTGCATTGCTGCTCCTTCAACAAATTATACCCAGGGAATGAAGCAAATATTGTAATATAAGTAAACTGTAAAGTTGTTTAAATGTGTATGTTCTACTTAAATCATGTTCTACTTATATCATGTCCCTTTAATTTACCAGAGAGGTCACTTAATCTTTTTGATACGCAGGGATGGGGATAGGAGAACCATTTAACACCTTAAGGTTTTTCCTAGTTTTTGTACTTAAAGGGGCATTCCAGCCAAAATTGGAGACCACATGGATGCATTTCAGTTTTGAAAAGAAGCATTTTTGTAATATACACATGTTAGCAAAAATGCTTCTAATTAAAGCTATAGCTGTTTCAAAAGTGTATTTAAGTATGCACCGTGCACCAGCATTTTAAACACAGCACTAGCTCAAAACACCTAAGGTGCTTGTATCATCTGATAATGTCTACATTTTTTTTATTGCTGACATAATAACAAGCCCCAGTGGCTCTCTGAGAAGCTGCAGTATTTAAATGCTGGTGCACTGAGAATATCTAGCTATGCTTCACATGCATGTGCAGTGTAAATAGTTAACATTAAAAGAGTGATAACATTTACAAGAAGCATTTTTGCTAATACATGTTTATTGCAATTATGTTTTTATTCAAAGATGTAATTCTTCTATGCGCTGTCCAGTCTGAGAGTGTGATCCATTTCTGTGCTTTGCGTATTTAGAGAAATTGCAAATGCCTGTGTTACCCTGGGTGGTTAGTTAGGGTCCAAGGAGGGGAGAGACCTTGACATGGTCCTGTGCTTAGACCGTTTGGTGCCAAATGCAACTGACTCTCCCATTTTTAAATATTATTGTGTGCCTGCTAGTGAGTGCCAGGTTTTCTGTGTGTTTATATATATATATATATATATATATATATATATCAGGCTGGACTAGGTGCACATCCTATGACCCTGCAAAATGCTCAGCCCTGGGTGCTCAATAGCACTCTCAGGAAGCTGTGCTGTCTCTAGAGTCATAGGCAGTTAACCCCAAGTCTGGGTGCAAGGCCCATAGGGACAATTATAAACTAAATTAATACAACTCACAGAGAAAGTCCAGCACTCGCTTGCAAGCTCTCAGCTAAGATTAAAAGCAAAACTGGAAGAGTTAGTTACTGCATCTGGCCAAATGTGACAAGCCCAGGTACCACGTCAAGGTCTCTCCCAAAACTCATCCAGTTTTGCTTTTAATCTTAGCAGAGAGCTTGCAAGCAAGTTCTTGACTTTCTCTGTGTGTTGTATTAACTTATATTGTAATTTTCCCTATGGGCCTTGCACCCAGACTTGTCTGGGGTTAACTGCCTGTGACTCTGAGAACAGCACAGCTTCCCGAGAGTGCTATTGAGCACCCAGGGCTGAGCATGTTGCAGGGTCATCGGATGTGTACCTAGTCCAGTCTGAGAGTGTTGTCCCCTTCCGTGTTTTGTATATGTCTAGGGTGATTACATAAGCCTGTGCACCCTTCACTTGTTCCCAGTTTGTTTGATTTAGAGCTTGCATGTGTTGCTGTATAAGGGACCCAGGTTTTGGGAGAGACCTTGACGTAGTACCTGGGCTTGTCCCATTTGGGCAGATGCTGTAACTAACTCTTCCAGTTGTGCTTTTAATCTTAGCTTAGAGCTTGCAAGTGAGTGCTTGACTTTCTCTCTGTGCTGTATTAATTTATTTTGTAATTTTCCCTATGAGCCTTGCACCCAGACTTGTCTGGGGTTAACTGCCTGTGACTCTGGAGACAGCTTCCTGAGAGTGCTATTGAGCACCAAGGGCTGAGCATTTTGCAGGGTCATAGGATGTGTCCAGTCCCCTTCTGTGTTTTGTACATGTCTAGGGTGTTTACATACGCCTGTGCACCCTTCACTTGTTCCCAGTTTGATTGAGAGCTTGCATGTGTTGCTGTATTAGGGACCCAGGTTTTGGGAGAGACCTTGATGTGGTAACTGGGCTTGTCCCATTTGGCCAGATGCAGTAACTAACTCTTCTACTAGTTTTGCTTTTAATCTTAGCTTAGAGCTTGCAAACAAGTACTAGACTTTCTCTGTGTGTTCTTTGTATATATATATATATATATATATATATATATATATATATATATATATATATATATATATATATACATATATATATATATATATATATACACATATATATATACATATATATATATATATATATATATATATACATATATATATACACATATATATACATATATATATATATATATATATACATATACACACATATACAGACACACAAAATAAATTCACATTTTGATTGACAAAGGGGCTTATAGGGAGAGAAGAGTAGGATTCAAAACAAGCCATTGGTAGCAAACAATAGCTTATCATTGATAACGTGTGATCCCTGTGACTGACTGTTACAGTGATCACATTACCAAGGTTTATTTTATTGGGCATCACTGGACTGCTTCACTTCTGAGGCACCCAGGGATAGCCTACTAAGCCTGATACCAGCATGCATTGCAGCATGTTAGTATATAAGCTCCATTTTAATTTTAAAATCACTGTGACTGGCTGTTATAGTGATTTTATACACAATAAAAGTAATATTTTAATGTTGCTGAATAGCCTCACATGCAGACATCTAACAGCAGCATTTACAGTATCTCATGTAATGAAAGTTCCCAACTGACAGGCATGGAACCTTCGTATCGCTTTTTCTGTTCTGCCTCACTGTGACAGGCCCTGCTCTCATGCGATTGGTTGTGCGAGAGCTCTTGTGCCATTCTAACTTTTGCCACCAGATGCTAGAGAACTTTTCTACCTGCAGCATAATACATTTTCCAAAAGTCTCCTTTAAAGCCCAAGAATCATCAATTTATACAGTAACTATCTGTCATTTAAAAAAACATGGATCCCATATTTGAATGAAATACATCTTCACTTTTGTTTTTGATGCATTCATGTGCATAATTTCCAACTGTCCTGGATATTGCATGGTTGTCATGGGTTAAACATTTTTTATTTATTGTATTTTTTTGCTTAACCCTTTAAGGACACAGCTTTCTGTTTGCTCAATTGTTTTATGACGGAAAAATTCCGTCATATGTCCTGATAGATAACACATTTACTATCCATTCCCCAGCTTTGTATAATTGTTATATTATTATACTTTATAACCTCTAAGATTGCCTGTTTCTAAGACCCTGCGGACTGCCCCTTATCTCAGTGTGTTTTTATAGCTTTTTACAATCTTGAATTGCAGCAAGACAGTGCAAGTTCATGTGTGCCTTATAGATTATATTGTGCTTACTCCTGTGGAGAATAATAATGGATTTACAAGCACTAATCAGCAAAATGCAAGGTTGCAAAAAGTACATTACTATAACAGTGTTGTTTATGCAAAACTGGGGCATTGGTAATATAAGGGATTATCTTTCTTTTTTAAACAATAACCATTTTCAAAAAGACTGTCCCTTTAAAAAGCTAAGTTGAAATATGAGAAGGTGATGCATATATTACCAAAGGACTCAAAAACATTGTAATTTAAAAATTAAACAAATAAATGAAATATTAAAACTAAGGCACCAATTTGTAGCAAAAAAAATATATTTTATGAAAAGATTAAAATTCATATTGAAATTAGACAGAAAAAAACCTATTTCATTCACATATTAGAAATCGATCTAAAACTGTGCAAGCAAAAACAACCCCACTGTGAAATGTGTACTTGCAATTTCAAAATGAATTCACCTAGATTACGAGTTTTGCGTTAGGAGGAGTGCGGTGCTAACGAGCAGTTTAAGCTCACCGCTCACTTGCAGACAGCGCTGGTATTACGGGTTTTTAGAAACCCGGCGTTAACCGCCAAAAAGTGAGCGAAGAGCAACATTTTGCTCCACATGTTACCTCAATACCAGCGCTGCTTACGTTAGCGGTGAGCTGGTAAAACGTGCTCGTGCACGATTTCCCCATAGGAAGCAATGGGGGAGAGCCGCCTGAAAAAAACCCTAACAATTGAAAAAAAGCAGCATAAAGCTCTTAATGCAGCCCCATTAATTCCTATGGGGAAATACGTTTTATGTCTACACTTAAAACACCCTAACATGAACCCTGAGTCTAAACACTCCTAATCTTACACTTATTAACCCCTAATCTGCTGCCCCCAACATCGCCGATACCTGCGTTATATTATTAACCCCTAATCTGCCGCTCCGGACACCGCCGTCACCTACATTATACTTATGATCCCCTAATCTGCTGCCCCCAACATCGCCGAACCCTACATTATATTTATTAACCCCTAATCTGCCGCCCCCAATGTCGCCGCAACCTAACTACATTTATTAACCCCTAAAATGCTGCCCCCAACATTGCCGCCACTATAATAAAGTCTAACCCTAACCCCCCCAACTTAAATATAATTTAAATAAATCTAAATAAAATTACTACAATTACCTAAATACTACCTAGTTAAAATAAAGAAAAATTTACCTGTAAAATAAAACCTAACCTAAGTTACAATTACACCTAACACTACACTATAATTAAATTAATTCCCTACATTAAATACAATTAATTACAATTAAATAAAATTATCTAAAGTACGAAAAAACCTCCACTAAATTACAGAAAATAATAAAATAATTACAACATTTTTAAACTAATTACACCTGCTCTAATCCACTTAACAAAATAAAAAAGCCCCACAAAATAAAAAAAGCCCTACCCTACACTAAATTGCAAATATCCCTTAAAAGGGCCTTTTGCGGGGCATTGCCCCAAAGTAATCAGCTCTTTTACCTGTAAAAAAAAAGTACAAATACCCCCCCAACATTAAAACCCACCACCCACACAACCATCCCTACTCTAAAACCCACCCAATCCCCCCTTAAAAAAACCTAACACTAACCCCTTGAAGATCACCCTACCGTGAGACGTCTTCACCCAACCGGGCAAAAGTCTTCATCCAAGCCGGGCAGAAGAGGTCCTCCAGACGGGCAGAAGTCTTCATCCAGATGGCATCTTCTATCTTCATCCATCCGGCGCAGAGCGGGTCCATCTTCAAGACATCCGACATGGAGCATCCTCTTCATCCGACGGCCGACGACTGAATGAAGGTTCCTTTAAGTGATGTCATCCAAGATGGCATCCCTTCAATTCCGATTGGCTGATAGAATTCTATCAGCCAATCGGAATTAAGGTAGAAAAAATCCTATTGGCTGATGCAATCAGCCAATAGGATTGAGCTTGCATTATATTGACTGATTGGAACAGCCAATAGAATGCAAGCTCAATCCTATTGACAGATTGGATCAGCCACTATGATTGAACTTCAATCCTATTGGCTGATTGCATCAGCCAATAGGATTTTTTCTACCTTAATTCCGATTGGCTGATAAAATTCTATTAGCCAATCGGAATTGAAGGGGCGTCACTTAAAGGAACCTTCATTCAGTCATCGGACATCGGATGAAGAGGATGCTCTGCGTCAGATGTCTTGAAGATGGACCCGCTCCACGCCGGATGGATGAAGATAAAAGATGCCGTCTGGATGAAGACTTCTGCCCGTCTGGAGGACCTCTTCGGCCCGGCTTGGATGAAGACCTGCCCATCTGGTGGACCACTTCTGCCCGGTTGGGTGAAGACATCTAATGGGAGGGTGATCTTCAAGGGGTTAGTGTTAGGTTTTTTTAAGGGGGGATTTGGTGGGTTTTAGAGTAGGGTTGGTTGTGTGGGTGTCAGGGATTTATCTCTTCTTACACTGTGCATTTAAGAATGTGAACTCACTACCCCTATTTAAGGCTCCTCCCAACAGAATTCATTGCTTGGTAATTTGTTGCTAAGTGTCAAGCTGCTTCAGAAGAGGCCTAGCCGTTTATACAACTTTGTATTCTCAACTTATTGCTCACCCTGAGTTTCTGCCTACTACTAATGTTAATGCTGTAACACTTAAACTACCAGACTCTCTAAAGATACATCCCACATTCCACGTTTCTCTTTTGAAACCGTACAGTACAATCAGAGACACGACTCAGAATGACACGGTGGATCCTTCAGTCATTGATGGCATGAAATATGAGATTGAGTCTATCCTAGACTCTCGTTACCATCGTAATCAACTTCAATATCTTGTCAGTTGGAAAGGGTTTGGTCCTGAGGAGGACTCTTGGGAGCCTTCCAATAATGTCTCTGCACCACGTCTTGTCTCCTTGTTTCATCGTAGAAATCCTGATCGTCCTGGTCCTTGATCCGCGGAGCGGCTCCTTGGGGGGGGGGGTGTCCTGTCAGGGATTTATCTCTTCTCACACTGTGCCTTTAAGAATGTGAACTCACTACCCCTATTTAAGGCTCCTCCCAACAGAACTCATTGCTTGGTAATTTGTTGCTCAGTGTCAAGCTGCTTCAGAAGAGACCTAGCCGTTTAAACAACTTTGTATTCTCAACTTATTGCTCACCCTGAGTTTCTGCCTACTCGAATCAACCTGCAGATTCTCTTTTGTGCCTGAAGTTTTGCTCCGTTTGTTCACTAAGAGATTTCTCAGTCTCTCTCCTGTATTGAGGTTGTTCCCTGCAGCGTGTGACGTCACGCCCGACATTCTCCCGCCGCGGTTCTCAGCCAGGCTCTCTGTGATACCGCTGGGACTTGTTGCTGTCTGGTAACTGTATCGCTCTGTGCTAATATCATCTCCAATATTACTGGTCTGTATATATTGCATTGTATGAACTGTGTGTATTGCTGCAACCTCATTACACTTACGCTTGCTATATATTAATTGTGATACTCTCACTTGCTGGATATTCATATTCGCTTCAGATATCAAATATGCACTAAACCTCTTACTGCTACTTACCAAATTGCAAACAAATAACTGTGACAAAGATTATTACAACTACCATTATTCATTATCGGACTGCCTAAGCATATTTCAAACTTTACAACAATTAACCTCTATTGTGCTTGAAATGAACTGTTTGCTTTAACTTAAACTTTATCTGTTTCATCAGTTAAACACAGCTTATATTACTCTGATTGAACAACTCTGGAAATTACTAATATTCATTATCAAAGTATGGTTTACAAAATGACCAGAGGTTGATTTATTCACTTATCAAAGTACTGTGTGAATTTCAGTGTGTTTGCTAAAGCCTGCTGCATAAACTATTTTCACTGCTAGACTGTTTGAATTAAGGCACCTGCACTAATTAACTCTTTCACTACTGCTGAAGTCAATCCTATAAGACTTACTCTCTTTTCTGCTACAAGCAGTTATTGTTGCGTGAAGGTTCCGTTTTCACTCAGCTACCCTGCTGTAGTGACCCTCAGATCAATGAGCATATCAGGGTTCCCTTAAGTTAAATCTGTGGGAATCCGAGGTGAGGTGTGAGACTGAGTGGTCCTGCATAAAGCAGTAAGCTGTAATTGTAGTGTTCTCTAAAATAACTAAACATATCCTTACAGTGGGTGGTGGGTTTTAATGTTGGGGGGGTATTTGTACTTTTTTTTTACAGGTAAAATAGCTAATTACTTTGGGGCAATGCCCCGCAAAAGGCCCTTTTAAGGGATATTTGTAATTTAGTGTTGGGTAGGGCTTTTTTTTTGGGGGGGGGGGCTTTTTTATTTTGTTAGGGGGATTAGAGTAGGTGTAATTAGTTTAAAAATCTTGTAATTATTTTATTATTTTCTGTAATTTAGTGGGGAGTTTTTGCGTACTTTAGATAACATTGTAATTAATTGTATTTAATGTAGGGAATTAATTAAATTATAGTGTAGTGTTAGGTGTAATTCTAACTTAGGTTAGGTTTTATTTTACAGGTAAATGTGTCTTTATTTTAACTAGGTAGTTATTAAATAGTTACTAACTATTTAATAACTATTCTATCTAGTTAAAATAAATACAAAGTTGCCTGTAAAATAAAATAAAAACCCTAAGATAGCTACAATGTAACTATTAGTTATATTGTAGCTAGCTTAGGGTTTATTTTATAGGTAAGTATTTAGTTTTAAATAGGAATTATTTAGGTAATTGTAGTAATTTTTTTTAGATTTATTGTAATTATATTTAAGTTAGGGGGGTTAGGGTTAGACTTAGGTTTAGGGTTTAATACATTTAATATAGTGGCGGCGACGTTGGGGGCAGCAAATTAGGGGTTAATAAATGTAGGTAGGTGTCGGCTATGTTAGGGATGGCAGATTAGGGGTTAATAATATTTAACTAGTGTTTGCGATGTGGGAGTGCGGCGGTTTAGGGGTTAATATATTTATTATATTGGTGGCGATGTCCGGTTCGGCAGATTAGGGGTTAAAATATTTATTTTAGTGTTTGCGATGTGGGGGGTCTCGGTTTAGGGGTTAATAGGTAGTTTATGGGTGTTAGTGTACTTTTTAGCACTTAAGTTAAGAGTTTTATGCTACGGCGTTGTAGTGTAAAACTCTTAACTACTGACTTTTAAATGCGGTACCAGTCTTGACAGGAGAGGGTGTACCGCTTACTTTTTTGTCAGACTCGTAATACCGGCGCTATGCAAGTGGATTTGCGGTATTTCCGAGTCTGGCCAAAAAAGTTAGCGGTGAGCCTGTCATTTCAAGACTCTTAATACCAGCGGGCGTTAAAAAGCAGCGTTGGGACCTCTCAACGCTGCTTTTTAACCCTAACGCAAGACTCATAATCTAGGCTATAGTTTGCTTAAATTAAAATGAGTTTTCTAGTCTCTGTTAGTTGGCTGCTCAGGGATATTCCATAGACGTAGCTAATATCCTGCTGAGGTCTGGTGTATTCTTCCAAAATTTCTGCTTGCAAATCTTGCCATTTTATCTTGTAAACTAAAGGTGGGGTGCTTGTGTCAAACTATGCCAAACATGTATTACCTTAAAAGAAAAAACACAGCTGATTGTAAAATAATATATACTCAAAATGGGTAACATAATTTGTATGGCTACATTATTTCATTTTTAAAGTTCAACCCCTGCTCCCCCTGCAAAGTTTCCAGTGGAGCTTCATTATCTTCCATGGTCGATATCTTGCAACTCGCAGAGACAGCCCCCTTTTATGTTTTTAGAGTATTTACTGAGGGCAGCCCCTGTAAGTGTCCAGTGAATCAGTTGCATCACTAGGGTTGGTATCACCCGGTGCGGTAAGTCATGGTGTCACCCTCTACTAGGGTTTCCAACTGTGTAAGAAAAAAATATTGGCTACCCTAATTAGCAGACAGACAGCAACACAGACAGACAGACAGATACAGATAAAAAGTGATACAGACAGATAAACAAACACAACCATAGTTGCCAACATCTGAAACAAATTCCAGGGATACTTTGCAGCAGAGACATGCCCATGTATGGTTTGCCTAGCTCCGCCCACTCCAAACCACCCTAAAACACATAAATAAATCTAGTATTAAAGGGACCGTAAAGGTTCAGAATAATGTTATATAATTCTGCACACAGTGCAGAACTATATAACATTATTTAAGCGGTAACTTCGAAAATTAAAAGTATTTCCAAATTTTGCTGTGTAATGTTGGACTCCGCTCCAGGATCTACTGAGCGGGTCTTGAATATCCAAAGCGCTTTGCGGGCTTGCTCACAGCACACCCAGTCACGCTTTTGGAATAAATGTAGCTCACTCCCGCTACTAGATCAGAGTGGGAGCAAGCTACATTCATTTTAATGGCGTGACCGGGCACACTGTGACTAGAGAGTGTTGCCGCTATGCACTGTGTAAAAACCAGCAAGGAGAGCAAGGAGCGCGTTCTGGTAAAATGAACTTATACATAAAAATTTTCTGCAATACTTTAATGTATACATCTGCCGGTAAGCTAATGTTATATAATTATTCACTATGTGCAAAATTATATAACATTAGTTTGTAAGTTAACTGCTTCTTTAAAAGGCAGGAACAGAAAGTCAAAAAACAGGATTGTCCCTGGAAAACAGGACAGTTGGCAACTATGAGCTAACTTATTAACCACATAATTAAACAAAAGTTGATAAGATTTGTTAAAAAAAATTTGAAATGTTATTCACATACTGAGAAATGTGTATTTAGTTTGTTTTAATCAGGAAATCTGAGCTACATATTTAGCTGTGAGAATTAAAAATAACTCATGCAGGTATTACTAAGTTACTCACAGAAGGGGGCAGTGGGTGGTAGTTATCAAGCTGTCTACTTTTCTGCCTTCGCCAGCCCAATACGCCCGCCTAAGCTCGCCTACCTTCGCCGCCGCGGACCTTGAATACGTTCGCCTAAGTTATCAAATAAAGCTGTCAAAAAGCCGCAGGGCGATGAGCAGCGGACTGTGAGAGTTATCACTCATCCGATCTCGCTGCTCTTCGGCTTTTTCCCAGCTTTATTGCTAGCCTGTCACTAAGCACTCACACTAAACTACACTGTTCTATCCCTATACCGGCGCCCCCGGAGCCTCCCACAACTCAATAAAGTTACTAACCCCTAAACCGCCACTCCTAGACCCTGCCGCAACCTATATTAAACCTATTAACCCCTATCCTGCCCCCCCTACACCGTCGTCACCTATAATAAATTTATTAACCCCTATCCTGCCCCCCACTACACTGCCGCCACTGTAATAAAATTATTAACCCCTAAACCTAAGTCTAACCCTAACGCCCCCCCTAACTTCAATATTAATTAAATAAATCTAAAAAATATTTCTATTATTAACTAAATTAATCCTATTTAAAACTAAATACTTACCTTTAAAATAAACCCTAGTATAGCTACAATATAAATAATAATTATATTGTAGCTATCTTAGAATTTATTTTTATTTTACAGGCAACTTTCAATTTATTTTAACTAGGTACAATAGCTATTAAATAGTTATTAACTATTTAATAGCTTACCTAGCTAAAATAAACTGAAATTTACCTGTAAAATAAACCCTAACCTAAGTTATAATTACACCTAACACTACACTATACATTAATAAATTATTCCTATTTAAAACTAAATACTTACCTGTAAAATAAACCCTAATATAGCTACAATATAAATAATAATTATATTGTAGCTATCTTAGGATTTATATTTATTTTACAGGTAACTTTGTATTTATTTTAGCTAGTTAGAATAGTTATTAAATAGTTATTAACTATTTAATAACTACCTAGCTAAAAGAAATACAAAATTACCTGTAAAATAAATCCTAACCTAAGTTACAATTAAACCTAATACTACACTATCATTAAATTAATTAAATAAACTACCTACAAATAACTACAATTAAATACAATTACATAAACTAACTAAAGTACAAAAAATAAAAAAAGCTAAGTTACAAAAAATAAAAAAATAAGTTACAAACATTTTAAAAATATTACAACAATTTTAAGCTACTTACACCTAATCTAAGCCCCCTAATAAAATAACAAACCCCCCAAAATAAAAAAATGCCCTCCCCTATTCTAAATTAAATAAAGTTCAAAGCTCTTTTACCTTACCAGCCCTTAAAAGGGCCATTTGTGGGGGCATGCCCCAAAAATTTCAGCTCTTTTGCCTGTAAAAGAAAAATACAACCCCCCCCAACATTAAAACCCACCACCCACATACCCCTAATCTAACCCAAACCCCCCTTACAAAAACCTAACACTAATCCCCTGAAGATCATCCTACCTTGAGTCGTCTTCACTCAGCCGAGCAGCAATGGAACCAAAGTGGACATCCGGAGCAGAAGAAGTTAATCCTCCAAGCGGCGCTGAAGAAATCTTCCATCCGATGAAGTCATCATCCAGGCGGTGCTGAAGAAGTCTTCGATCCGGGCGATGTCATCTTCCAAGAGGCGCTGAAGAGGTCTTCTATCCGGGCGATGTCATCTTCCAAGCCGGGTCTTGAATCTTCCTCCCGCCGACGCGGAACATCCTTCTTCACCGACGGACTACGATGAATGAAGGCTCCTTTAAGGGACGTCATCCAAGATGGCGTCCCCTCAATTCCGATTGGCTGATAGGATTCTATCAGCCAATCGGAATTAAGGTAGGAAAAATCTGATTGGCTGATAGAATCAGCCAATCAGATTGAGCTCGCATTCTATTGGCTGTTCCGATCAGCCAATAGAATGCGAGCTCAATCTGATTGGCTGATTCCATCAGCCAATCAGATTTTTCCTACCTTAATTCCAATTGGCTGATAGAATCCTATCAGCCAATCGGAATTGAGGGGACGCCATCTTGGATGACGTCCCTTAAAGGAGCCTTCATTCGTCGTAGTCCGTCGGTGAAGAAGGATGTTCCGCGTCGGCGGGAGGAAGATTCAAGACCCGGCTTGGAAGATGACATCGCCCGGATAGAAGACCTCTTCAGCTCCTCTTGGAAGATGACATTGCCCGGATCGAAGACTTCTTCAGCGCCACTTGGAGGATTAACTTCTTCTGCTCCGGATGTCCACTTCGGTTCCATCGCTGCTCGGCTGAGTGAAGACGACTCAAGGTAGGATGATCTTCAGGGGATTAGTGTTAGGTTTTTGTAAGGGGGGTTTGGGTTAGATTAGGGGTATGTGGGTGGTGGGTTTTAATGTTGGGGGGTTGTATTTTTCTTTTACAGGCAAAAGAGCTGAACTTTTTGGGGCATGCCCCCACAAATGGCCCTTTTAAGGGCTGGTAAGGTAAAAAAGCTTTGAACTTTATTTAATTTAGAATAGGGTAGGGCATTTTTTTTATTTTGGGGGGGTTTGTTATTTTATTAGGGGGCTTAGATTAGGTGTAAGTAGCTTAAAATTGTTGTAATATTTTTAAAATGTTTGTAACTTATTTTTTTTAATTTTTGTAACTTAGCTTTTTTTATTTTTTGTACTTTAGTTAGTTTATGTAATTGTATTTAATTGTAGTTATTTATAGGTAGTTTATTTAATTAATTTAATGATAGTGTAGTATTAGGTTTAATTGTAACTTAGGTTAGGATTTATTTTACAGGTAATTTTGTATTTCTTTTAGCTAGGTAGTTATTAAATAGTTAATAACTATTTAATAACTATTCTAACTAGCTAAAATAAATACAAAGTTACCTATAAAATAAATATAAATCCTAAGATAGCTACAATATAATTATTATTTATATTGTAGCTATATTAGGGTTTATTTTACAGGTAAGTATTTAGTTTTAAATAGGAATAATTTATTAAAGTATAGTGTAGTGTTAGGTGTAATTGTAACTTAGGTTAGGATTTATTTTACAGGTAAATTTCAGTTTATTTTAGCTAGGTAACTATTAAATAGTTAATAACTATTTATTAGCTATTGTACCTAGTTAAAATAAATTGAAAGTTGCCTGTAAAATAAAAATAAATCCTAAGATAGCTACAATATAATTATTATTTATATTGTAGCTATATTAGGGTTTATTTTAAAGGTAAGTATTTAGTTTTAAATAGGATTAATTTAGTTAATAATAAAAATATTATTTAGATTTCTTTAATTAATATTTAAGTTAGGGGGGCGTTAGGGTTAGTGTTAGACTTAGGTTTAGGGGTTAATAATTTTATTACAGTGGCGGTGGCGTAGTGGGGGGCAGGATAGGGGTTAATAAATTTATTATAGGTGGCGGCGGGTTCAGGGAGCGGCGGTTTAAGGGTTAATACATTTATTATAGTTGCGGTGGGCTCCGGGAGCGGCGGTTTAGGGGTTAATATGTATAGAGTAGCTTGCGGTGGGCTCCGGGAGCGGTGGTTTAGGGGGTAATAACTTTATTTAGTTGCGGCGGTGTAGGGGGGGCAGATTAGTGGTGTTTAGACTCGGGGTACATATTAGGGTGTTAGGTGCAGACAACTCCCATAGAAATCAATGGGATGTCTGTCAGCAGCGAACTTGTACTTTCGCTATGGACAGACTCCCATTGATTCCTATGGGATCCGCCGCCTCCAGGGGTGGCGGTTTGAAAACCAGGTACGCTGGGCCGTAAAAGTGCCGAGCTTACCTGCTAGTCATTTGATAACTAGCAAAAGTAGGGAGATTGTGCCGCACTTGTGTGCGGAACATCTGGAGTGACATAAGAATCGATCTGTGTCGGACTGAGTCCGGCGGATCGAAGTTTACGTCACAAAATTCTACTTTTGCCGGTCTCGAGCCTTTGATAACTAAGGCGAATCAGCCTCGCCACAAATACGCTGCGGAATTCCAGCGTATTTGAGGTTGACGGCTTGATAACTACCCCCCAGTGTCTCAGAGCTGCAGCTACATTGCCTTTCAGGAAGTTACAGCTAGGGATGGGCGAATGTTTCTAAAAATTCAAAATTTAAAACGAATTTTGATACATTCGTTCGTTCAATTCGAATTTCGAATGTTTATATAACATTCTAACATTCAATTTTCGAATTTTCGTTTTCAAATTTTTTAATGAAATTAAAAAATAATCGTTTGAATAATAGAATGTTTAGCTATGTATTCATTCAATTTCGAAATGTAATATTCGAATTTGAATGTGACATTTGAATTCGTATGTGACATTCAAATTTGAAATAGTATTTCTAGTCTAATACTGTGTTTTATAAATGTAATATTCGAATGTGATATTTGAATGACACATTCGAATTCGAATGTGACATTCGAATTCGAATGTGACATTTGAATACTGTAAATAACATTTGAAAATTGAATTTTTAAGAATATTCGTTCTTATCAACATTCTATTATGTAAATCGAATTTCTACAATAACATTCGTTCTAACATTCGAATTCAGATATAAACACATTCGCCCATCCCCAGTTACAGCACAGTGTAATGAAACAGGCTTCTAACCTGTCAGCTCAGTGAGGCTCTGTGATAGAGAGGCTGTAGTTAAAGGGACATGAAACCCAAACATTTCATGATTCAGATAGAGAATACAATTTTAAATAACTTTCTAATTTACTTCTATTATCTAATTTGTTTCATTCTCTTGGTATCATTTCTCAATCTTGCAGTCCTCACCTCCTGTTTCTCAACCTCCTACCTTTCTAGATTGTAAATTCCCACGGGAATAGGTCCCTTAATCCCTCCTGTATGTGTTGGTAAATTTTGTCCTGTCTCTTACAAGTCTTATATTGTTTAATTTAAATAAATTGTATCCATGGACAGCGCTGCGGAATATTTTGGCGCTTAATAAATAAAGTATAATAATAATAATCATTTGTTTAAGGAGCAGCAATGCACTACTGGTTTCTAACTGAAGACATGTGTGAGCCAATGACAATCAGTATAAATATGCAGCCACCAATCAACAGCTAGATCCTAGGTTCTCTGCTGCTCCTGAGCTTGCCTAGATAAACATTTCAGCAAAGAATAACAAGAGAAAGAAGCAAATTAAATAATAGAAGTAATTTGGAAAGTTGTTTAAAATTGTATTCTCTATCTGAATCATGAAAGAACATTTTTGTGCTTTAGGTCCCTTTAAATGCTGCCTTGCATATGGGTGTGGTTAACTGCTCCTCTATTGCTAATTTGCCAGTGCAGCTGTCAGTCACCTCAAAGGATGCCCAATTTGCTGACATCACTGTTGCCAGGGTCAACTGTAAGCTTCCCGCTTTCCTGACTGAGTTGTGTTAGTACCGCCCCTTCGTTCTGCTTCTTCATGCTGCTCTGATCGCTCCATACACAGAAAGTTTCACTACACTTCTCCTAAACTGTGTGCAGCCTCAAGGATTACTCGAAGAGAGTAAGTTCCTGCCTGGTGTTGCAACCCCTTGGAACGTGTCACCAGGGTACGGTCGGCACCCTCCTAGTGACGCCACTTCAGTGAATGTTAGATAAAGATGGTTCTTAGTAATATCCTTACTTTATTTGTATTTCCAGTTAAACTCAACTAAAGAGACCTTAAACTGATAATTAAATACCCAATAAAGGGCCAGACTACAAGTGGCAGGCTATTATTAGCTCGAGTCGCAATGTGCGTATTAAAAATTTAAAGTAAATGCGTCCGCTCATGGGCAAACTAAATTTGCGCTCGTCAGGTTAGTGCAACTGAAGACCTTGTGTAAAGGCTAAGTGTTAAAAAAAGTGGTAAAAAAAAATATTATGCTAAACACAAGATAAATACATTAAAATAAAATCTTAGACTCATAAAAATGATTCATTAAAAATGTGAATACATTTTTTTTATATACTGTAAGTGAAAAGGTATATGGTTTATGACAAGGTATTTGAATGGAATGGGCTATACACAGTAAATATGTCTAAATATTTGTATGGGTGTATATATATATATATATATATATATATGTAAATATTTGTGTATATATGTTTATGTATTTATATATGTGTATATATGTATATAGTTACATACATATTTACAAATATAAACACATGTATACACATAAATACACATTTATATATATACACTTTGGAGCTCTTTTCACAAAATACCTTAAAACATGAAAAGTTATTTTTATTCAATTTTAATATTTAAAAATGTGTTTCATTGTGTATGTACTGTATTGTGTATGTTTTGTAAATATTTTACATTCCAATGTTCTTCAAAAATAGACAATGTTTTGTATTTTTAAATATTTATTCCTATATACAGTATATCTGTATATATCTATACCTGTATATATTGATAAAGTATTATACTTCCTCTCCCTACCTGTAAGTATATAATATATATATATTTATATATATATATATATATATTTATATATATACACAAGAGAGGGTATAGCACTCACTGTAACACGCTGCGGTAATCAGCAGCTTTTTCTTGCCCGTGATGCACTTTAATATATTGACACAGTCCACGAAATAAGTAGGTACTCACCGCGTCTTGAAATTCTATTTCTTTTATTACAAGCGACTTTTTGGGGTTACCCCCATCCTCAAACAAACGTACAAATCAAACAGTGTACTCACCAACATTTAAAAGATCTGTTCTCCCTACACGTGATGCCGCCAGTGGCTTTCCAGAAATCACTGCAACCACGTTATCTACAGATACGCCACTGGTTGCTAGTGGCAACTGGATGCCATTTAGCATGCGTCTATTGAAATTAAAAACAATGTAAAGGCACATTCAGACCACAAAAAAATGCTCATAAAATTTAGCAATTTACATTAGCAATGTATGATCATGATATTTGCGCCGATACTGATGTTATCTTACTCTTATCCTCTATGTTAGGCTGTTTTTATAAATATTATAATCTTACTTTTTATTCTTCGATTGCTGGAGGGTATAAAATTGATCAAACTCATTTAGTTAAAGAAGGATGTACTACTGAAATAGTAGTACATCCTTCTTTAACTAGTGTAAATGATTAATTCCATAAGTTTCTAGCTATAAATTTTGAACTGTTAGTTATTCTGAATAAACCTACAACTCTCTACACACAACATATTATTGTACTATGCTATATAATCTCTATGTTTATCTACCTATGCTCTAATTCAAGTATAGCTATGTGCGCTACGGAATTTGGTGGCGCTATACAAATAAATGATAATAAAATAATAATAATGTGCAGCATAGATGTTTATCACAAGTAACAATGCCAATTCAGATGGATACTCAACCTACGGGGGGCCATGGTACCCAGGTTGTAAATCCAGCTGGATTCTTGCTGCAATAACAATATGGCCCTGTCTCCCCCTCTAGGAAATGGTGGAACATGATCTATGATGATATATTTCAGATCTGAGACATTATGTTTCACTAGGGCAAAATGCCTAGCCATTGGTTGGTCAGAGGTCCCCTTATTGCAATTTTAATGGCTGTTCTATGATTCGCCATTCTGGTCCTCAAGTTGTCCACAGTTTTATCGATGTAAAACAGTCCACATACACAATGTAGCAAGTAGACAATGAATTTGGTTGTGCAGGTAACCTTGTATCTTATTGGAATCTTTCTGTTGGCATAAGAATACCTTAATGTATTTCCTGTCAAAAAACATCCACAGGTTGTGCGACCAATGCATCAATATCACCTTGGTTTAGAATGTAACCAGGTTTCCTTGTTGTAGAATTGTCTGGGATCTGTTTGAATTAGCTGATCTCAAAGTGATCTTGCTCTCCTATAACCTACTCTTGGAAGTAATGTGTTCCTTAGTGGGAGATCTTTATCTGTTTCTATCCTGGACCAATATTGATGCAAGCTGTTTGTTATGTCCTTTTTCAAATGTTAAAAGAATAGCAGCACTCCGGGGGGGCGGAGCTAGCCCTGGAGCTGAATGGTCGCAAGTCTGTATAGCTCCGGCTTTAAACTGCTTATAATCATATATTTGCCATTCAACCCAGCTCTATTAGCAGCAATAGGGGACCTGAAGTTCCTTCGAACCTTAATAGGAACTCCAGAGACCACAAGATATCTTTTGTGCCTAAGTTCAGTGCCGACAAAGGAGTCAGCGGCAGGTCACATTTGTGTGGCGCGGGTCGCCATTTTACCTAGTGCTTCTCCAGCGTAACCCGTGAACAGCAGCCCTCAAGAGAATCTATGGCTATCCAAAGTATGATGGAGAGAAAAATCAAAGCGTCGATTGAAGCCCTGATCAGAAAATGTGATTTGAATTTCTCTAGCCTACTACATGAAGTAGTTTCGGTGTCAAGACCAAGATGGAATCAAACTAACTATGGAGAGGGTAGCACTACCTCATTATCCAACCCACCAGCCAAAGATCAAGCGAGCAACAGATTGAGTGAGCACCCGGTGGAAATGGTTACGGCCCGACCCTTTAAAAAATCACCTCCGAAGAAAATGCTATTCTTCTTGGAGCGCTCACAAGGTGTTCACCATGCTTATCCGAGCAGTCGCCCAACCACACATTCTGCATATTTTATGATGAGGCTGACACCCACCGCATGGCGAATGCAGATGGTCAAGTTGAGGGCTAAGTCTCCCAGGGACGGGTCTTCTGCTTTCCCACCAAAGTATTCTACCTACCGGAAAAACTATGAGAGAGCCAAATGGCAGCAATCTCTGAGTGTGAGGTTGAGATCTATACATGAACTGAAAGTTTCCGCTACGAGGTTCATACCTCTGCCACTTACTTCTACTCCTATTAGCCGCAACAGTCGAATTCTCTTGATGGATGCCCTGCAGTTAGAGTTTAGTGCTGAGAGGGGACTGCTGAGCCTGCCAAAACCTACAAATGGCATCGGATAGAATTTTTGCGGTTCAGAGATATAGATTAAACATCATATCCACCCTGAAGTGAATTGGTGACTTAGTTATCTATATTGTTCGACCCCGTTTTGTTTTATTGTTTATTCTACTACCTACGTGACATTAATGGATTGTAGCCTATTCTATACTTAGCTTGAGTTCAGAATGTTAACTTCTTGGCATAATACCTCACAAGGACATCCAGCTACGGTGCCAGCTGCCTGGTATACCTAAAAAGGGGGAATATAAGAAAAAACTAATCTGGGATATAGCTGTTATTTTCAGTCTCGTTCTGAATGCTATGTTATATGCTAATTCGTAATGTTTGTTCATGCACACTGTTACTGCAAGGCTAAAATTTGCACTACATACCCGTTCAGTATAAATAAGAGCTAATTTACATGTCAGTGGGAAAAGTGCAGCACTTTTGTTAGATTAGTTTATCAAGCAACTATACTACAGTTATTTATAGCATACTAACATTCTCTACTTCATTTCTACTATCATGTACAGCACCGCTACCTTGTATATAGTACTGTGTACCATGTCCTATTCAAAGGTGTCATTTAAGTAGCTGAGGAGGGTGTACAGAACATGTAGACTTGAAGGCAGCCTTTTGGGGACTTTTTCTTATCAAGTACTATTTGCAGCTGTGTTAAGCTAGCTCCCCTGTTAAATCCTCACTATAATATTTTAGAGATTTATTTATGCGCCCTCTATCAGATATGCCTGCTTGTTTTTTCACAGTTCTCATAGCATTTCCCAAATATGTTAATTATTGTATTAAGATGGTTCATATTCCTATACATGTTTCAAAAGGGTTGTTATAGCTCCAGTGGTATATTATGTGTCTTGAACTAGTGATTAATCTACACTGTATATTTTCTGTGAGAAGTTGGATTTCAATTGATCACCTGTATTTAACTTTCAGCTTTTTTTTTTTTTTTTTTTTTTTGCATTTGCAACAGCTCAATGCCATATTTTCTGCACATTCATTTTTATACAAAATTCAATTACACATTTGAGGATACTCCCATGTTATCTACTTTGATACTCGTCATATACACCCAGGGGCTCAGGCTATCACACCCTGCTCTAGTTTCAGTAGCCTATGGTATGAGTCACAAGACTATTTTTTGTATCTTTCTTATCCCACACAATTACACTAGACTAGCCCCCAATCATTATATTTCTTATGGCCATCAAATTTATCGATTTTGATATTTGGAAAATTTTACTGTACCATGGTTTGTTTGTTTTTTTGTATTAAGACTTACACTAGAGCTGATATTGATACATGCATTTGACCCTAGTAAACCCTTTGTTTTTCTTTTTATTAGATTGACCCTACCTTTTTTGCGATTACTCTTGACTTTGACTCAATATACAGCAACCCTTATAGGTGGCTCCCATACTACTCCCTATTATAGCTATTCATATTACACTATGAGGAACCTGATTCAATATTATTGTACTAGAGAGATAGAGAGCTATACCACTATATATGATATCCTATCTTAATCCCCCCCAAGGTATTAGTAGAGAGTACCTTCGCCAGCAGTGTTTTTGAAAATTTAGAGACCCAATATTGATAACCTCCATCCTGACTTGCTAACTAGCTCCGCCCCCCATCCCCCTAATCCCCCCCCCTATTCCATTTCGAGCGGCTCTTGCCCGCTGCACTCCCTCCCCCCTTAAAACTATATAACTACCTCCCTCACTGGCCCTATCAATAACTGAACAGATACTCTATTTTACTACTTCTATGGCTCAGAGAGGACCATTTAAAACCATAAAGCTAACTCCCCCCTGGTCCTAATAACGCCTGAATCGATATCTTAGTTAAATTTATCTCTTTACCTGGAACAGGGAGGACCATTTTTCCTTACGTTACTCTTATGATACCATGTTATATTATAAAACCGAAGTCTCTAACTTGATAGCCCAAATTGTATAATAATGTTGAAGATTTGTGGATACATAAGGCCTTTCTACTTGGTTTCTTTTTTTCTTTTGAAATCTTCCTCTAATAATGCTATGTGTACATTCATATGTAAATGTTTCGGGGCATACCCAACATGTTGTAACTATGTATGACTTCAATAAAAACTGTTTAAAAAAAAAAAAAAAAAAAAAAAGAATAGCAGCACTCCAACAAGTAATATTTACCAAATCTTTATTGCAGCCAGGAGCACAAAAAAACAGCAGCAACGTTTTGGACTAAATGTCCTTAATCATGCTATACATACATCACTTCCTCTTTCACCTTCTATACCCTAAAGGACACACCTACCTTACATCAATTAACTCTCAATATACCACAAACATTGTTATATTTTTTGAATGGCATATGTAGATATCCTAACAATTTCTTAAAATTACTATATACACAATATCCCTTTTTTCTTCTAAACAAAAGAGAAATGAAACAATACACAGTCATTTGGAGAAATCAATATATATAAAAAAACATATTTTTAATATTTTACAAAGAATCAAAATCTGTTAATATGTAATAATAACCATTCTATGAGACTAATATTCTCAGAAATTAATTCCCCTAAACATAAGTAAACAACTTTACTTTTCATTGAATTTATCAAAATTCCAAGTGCAATCTTCCATAAGAATACTAACAGGTCATAATCCTTATTCATACCCATTGGTGCTAATGAGTTCAAATTAAATATCCAGAATGCCTCTCTTTGTTTAAGGTACTGCTCTCTATCACCCTCTCGTCTACAAATGGGAATATGCTCTATTACTTGGAATCTAAGTTGACTGACTACATGCTGGGCCTCTAAAAAATGAGTAGCTACTGGGGATTTTAGTTTTTTTCTCCTAATACTCGACTTATGCTAAGTAATCCTATCCCTAACCCTACGGGTCGTTTCACCAATGTAAATAAGCCCACACAGGCATTTAAGGAGATATATTAGAAAGTCAGTATTACAGGTCATGAAATCTTTAATCCAAAATTTTTTTCAAGATTGAGGATGAACAAAATTTGGCCCCTTAATCATGTTATTACAATGTGAGCATCCCAGACATGGGTAACAACCCCTATTTTTTTCTGTTATATAATTTTGCCTGTTTGTTTTCGCAGTGCCAATATCAGCTTTCCCCAAGGCATCTCTCAAGTTAACCCCTCTTTTGTAGGCTGGCATTGGGAAATTTTGGAACTCTGGTATATTCGGATTACAATTCTTTAAAATGTACCAATGTCTACAGATGATCTTCTGAATTTTTCATACTTAATTCATTATACTTAGACACAAATACTATCCTGTCTTTACTATTTTCCTTGATTTTTACCTGTGGTTTTAACACATTATCTCTGGGGATCTCCATAACATTTCTAATCCCTTTCTCAGTTAATTCTCAGTCATATCCCCTGTCCCTAAAGAGATTACCCATTTCCCTAAGTTTTTCTTCACTTCTTTTGTAATCTGACACAATGCGACGAACCCGCAAAAATTGACTTTTGGGAAGTGAATTCTTTAAGGACTGAGGATGAGCACTACTAGCCAATAGTAGATCATTTCTATCGGTGCTTTTTTTGTATAGATCCACCCAAATTCTTCCATTCTCTTTAATCACCAGGGTGTCTAAGAATGCCAAACACTCCTCACTATGGACCAATGTGAATTTAATTTTCAATGTTGCTGAATTTAATGTCTCTGCAAATTGCAATAGGCTTCCAATGTCGCACAGCCATATGCCAAACACATCATCAATATAGCGCCACCATGTGGCGCCATATTGCTTAAATAAATTGTTATTGTATACTAATTTCTCTTTATATATACTCATGAAAATGTTGGCATATGTAGGGGAGACATTGAAACACATTGCTGTACCCTATTTTTGTATATAAAATTGATCCTGTAATAAAAAGTAATTGCACCTTAGTATGATGTGTAATTATTTCAAAATAAACTCCTTTTCCTCTCTGGTGTATAATTTAGAGTCAGCCATTATCTTTTTATACAGCTCCCACACCCCCATCATGACTGATGGAGGTATAGAGGCTGGAGACATCCATGCTAAAAAAAAATACATTTGTTCAAAGGACAGAGATATTTTCCAATTTATTTAAGAAGTCTCCAGTGTCCTTGATATATGATTGGGATTCAATTACAACCTCCTTAATATTCGGTCTAAATATACTGAAATATTCGAGAACACACAGTCCACGCCTGCCACAATTGGGCGGCCTGGAGGTTTTAACAAGTTTTTATGGACTTTCAGTAATGTATATATGACTGGTGTTCTCGGATGTTTATTAATCAGAAACTCTTTTTCCTCCAGCCCAATAATACCCTTCTGGATTGCACAATCAATACAGTTGTTAATTTATTTTTGAACAGCAAAGACAGGATTAAATGAGACTGGCTGATATATCTCTCTATCAGATAATTTGCGTAAGATTTCTAATACATAGTCACTTTTGTTTTGAATTATTGTGGCCCGCCCTTATCAGCTGATTTAATCATCTGATCATTCTTTTTTATGTTCAATAAACTATCTCTCTCCTTTCTAGAAATGTTGGATACGCTATGTTTAATTTTAGCTTCAGTACCACTATTCTTCTTCCGCAGTTCATTGACATCTGAATGTACATTGGAAGCCTATTGCAATTTGCAGAGACATTAAATTCAGCAACATTAAATATTACATTCACAATGGTAAATAGTGAGGAGAGTTTGGCATTCTTAGACACCCTGGTAATTAAAGAGAATGGAAGAATTAGGGTGGATCTATACAAAATAAGCACCTAGAGAAATGATCTACTATTGGCTAGTAGTGCTCATCCTCATTCCTTAAAGAATTCCCTTCCCAAAAGTAATTTTTTGCGGGTTCGCCGCATTGTGTCAGATGACAAAAGAAGTGAAGAAAGACTTAGGGAAATGGGTAATCTCTTTATGGACAGGGGATATGACAGAGAATTAATTGAGAAAGGGATTAGAAATGTTATGCAGATCCCCAGAGATAAAGTGTTAAAACCACAGGTAAAAATCAAGGAAAATAGTAAAGACAGGATAGTTTTTGTGTCTAAGGCCCATATTTGTCAAGCTCCATACGGAGCTTGAAGGGCCGTGTTTCTGGCGAGTCTTCAGACTCGCCAGAAACACAAGTTATGAAGCAGCGGTCTAAAGGCTCTGAGCAGGCAGAAAGGAATCGCCGGAAATCAATCCAATCGAATAAGATCTGGTTGATTGACACCTCCCTGCTGGTGGCCGATTGGCCGCGAGTCAGCAGGGGGTGGCGTTGCACCAGCAGCTCTTGTGTGCTGCTGGTGCAATGTTAAATGCGGGGAGTGTATTGCTCTCCGCATTTAGCAAGGTCTTGTGGACCTGATCCGCACTGTCGGATCAAGTCCGCAAGACCTTTGATAAATAGGGCAAAACTAGTAAAATTTAGTGTAGGTGCGCTCACTGCAGCGGGAATAAATAAATGTTTAAAAATACTGATAAAAAGTGTTAAACAGTAAATATATAATCAAAACATAGAAAACATTAAAACTCAATATTTAAAATGTTTAATTAATCTTATTGATCAAGAGTTTTCTCATTGGTAGATAAAAATAATAATACAGTTCATGTAGAAATAAGGATATAAATAATAACTATTTATTGTTACAAATACAAAAAAAAAAAAAAACATCTCTGTATAGATCAGGTTCAATGTAAACTTATACTGGTGTTAAGTAGCTAGCAGCAGAAGTTTGTTGTCAATTATATTAGAGCACCAATGCCAGATTGAAAATGGGATTCAAACTAAAATGCCAATTTTCTTATTCCATATAAAGAAACTGCATACATTTTTGCACAAATATCCATAAATGGGTACAACCTAAATAGAGGGTATTAATATCAGTGATGTATATAACACTTTGCTCTCCGGTATGTCTCATTAGGTTGTACGATGTGTCAAAGGAGGTGTCCGTTTAACCAAACTTATTGGCCTGTAACGTTTGAGCTGAAGTTATCAATATACGATGTTAGATATTATCAATGTTTGTAACACTTAGTCCCCAATATGTTGTCTTTGCCTCTTTGTATTTAGTTTGTCAAAGAATATTCGTTTGTTACGCTATGTGGCATATAGCTTATAGGCTTTGTATGTCTACCGTGCTTATCCGGCTGCTAAACCTCAGTGTGCCTACATGCTCTTATGTGGGTATCCTCCGTCCACTTCCCAGATGGCACAGGTGTCTGTACAGCTCCACAGATAGCCAGTGATGTCACACGCACGTCCGTTCTTCTCAAAAGTAGATCCGTCTGAAATAACTGCGCAGAGTGTATATGTAGAAAAGACAGCTGAGAAACGCGTCACTTTTTATTAAAGTTTTATACATTTTAATACACTTGCTTGCCCTTTGGTGTATTTTTTTTTGTGAGTACATAATTGGGCTGTGCTGCTATTAGCCACCTTAGGAAGACCAGGACCTGTTGGGAGTTTTCCAGTCTGCTGGGCGACTGTTAGGTCCCAGCCTGCTGTTAATGAACCTGGAGGTACATTGGATCTTGATATCTACTATCAATCCCCTCAGGGACATCTCCTGGGTATCTACTTCAATCCCACAGTGAGCTGGACCACTGCGAGGTTCCGGCCTGCACCAATAGCACCACAGGGTGCGCTGCTCTTGTTAGTATACATCTGGATTTGTGTTTATTGGAACCACTTATCTTTGCATTACTAGGCCATGTTGGCGCCTCTATTTTTTCTTTTTTCAGTTATCTAACATCATAGGAAGACCATCCTACAACCGAGAGCTGCCACACTTTTTTGGACTATTGTACATTGGAACTTGTTTTTCACATATCTCCTATGGACATTGTTTCGTAGATATAGTGCTTATAGAGTTGTATATCCATTTTTTATTTTTTATTTTATACTATTATTTTTTTTGTCATTTGTGTTTGGCGGCGCCAACTAAGGGTGTGGTTTATGCTGGGTTATACCACACTCTAAACATAAATATGTAGAAAAGAAAGTATTGCCACTTCAATCCTTTGTAATCCTCAGTTCTTTCTTACAAATGAGGTATAGAATTATTCTGTATGTCTTGTTTCAACAACCATCAACATGTTTCACCACTTCTTGTGGCTTTCTCAAGATGGTTTAAGTATACTTAGTATTGTCTTTATATACGTATTGGTGATTTTTAATTGGTCCGGCCTTACAGCCTCTTCTTCAATATTACTTTGGTTAAGGTGTAATTGGTGTACTTTATTAAGGAGGAAGGCTTAAAAGTGTATGAGTTTAACATGCCCATCTTAATAGGGAGTATTACAACGATTAAGTAAATATAATACAATCTCTAATCAACATTAAATAAAAGTGAAAATAAACACATGGATTTAAACAATTAGCTAAAAACCTATAATAACTATATAAAGTGTGACTATATATAATAAAAATGTCTACCAATTTAATGATTTATAATTCCCAAAAAAGGTAGTGGGATATATATAACAGTATATATGCTAAAGCTCTATAGGAACTATATAAAATATATAAAATATAAAATATCACTATGGGTTGTAAAACTGTCTAACGATTTAAAAATAATATATTACTATCAAAAATAATAATGCAGGGAGGGTGGGGCTAACCGCCAAGGCGAACAGACGTGTGCTACATGAGCTCCAGCTTTTAATATTGTTTTTAGGGGTCAATTGATAACTTTTTATACGGCTGATAAGTTTTATTGAAGACCTCAACAAGATTTACCCCTTACCAAGATTGGAAACTTAAATACAGAACCTAGCCATGACCTAAGCTTGGTAAGAAGGCTGTGAGCTCACAGACTGCGACAAAGGAAAATGGCGGCTGCGATTAGATGTGAGAAGACAGTTTTGAGTTCCCTTGAGGCTGTCCTCAAACAAATGGAATTACAGCTGCTTAGAGTTTTTGCAGAGACGAGACCTTTACAACAACCAACTCCAAGTCCTATATGGAGGCAGGAGGTACAGAACACGGCCGAAGATATGCTAGCTGCAAATACTGCATTATGCGATATTTCAAGCGAAGAACAGGCCTCCTTTACAGAAGAGCACTTGGGGATAGATGAACCTAGATCATTGGTAGCGAGTCACCAGCCCTCTCATCTATATCATACCTCTGATTACTTTGAGCCGCAGGACTGTAGCGGTAGCATTTGGGAGAAGATGCCGGTTCTAGAGGGGAGAGGGCTAACTCCATTCATCCAAGAGAGAGACTTTTGCAGGCTTCAGTATTCCTGCGACGATAAGAGGGCCCTTTGCCTGGCTACATACCCTGGAATAGTGCTGGGGACCAACCGCGCTTTGCTAAAAGATAGTAGGCGAAGTATCTCTACAAAGGGCAGCGCGGCAGCCGGACTTCCAGTTCTGATGGCCATTAATGGGGTAACTTGGTTTCCTGAACCGGTACGGGAGGCACATCGCCACTATAACAGGCGAAAGATTCCTATGGGCATAGGATAAGAAGCAGGTGATGTGCCTGCTTGCTAAGCCTCCATAAGCGGGCAAGAGGTATAGACGTGGGACGTTTCCATTGGCTCACACCTCACAGGACGTTCTTTTGGGACTGAACTTTTTTATGTTGTTTTCAGGAGACGATGGTTTGGCCTCTTTTTGCAGCCTATTATTTATATATGTAGGCTTATGTTCCCAGTTTATTGTTCTATTACTGTGGTGGTTCTATTATATCGCATTTGAAGTTTAAATATTTACTGTGTTTTATATAGATTATTTTGCAACCGCTCATGTTCACTAAGAGCTCCTTAAATCTACATGTAATAGTCTTGCTCCTAGATACCTAACTAATGTTGACAATCTTCATATTTATCTAGTTCTGTTTATTATACCATTTGGCTTCTGCCTAGAATACACATATCTAGCTATACTCAGTTAGTAAGGTCGACGCCTTTAGACTCTGCTATACTCTATAGCTCATCTCGTAACAAATCTATAGTAATGTGTAGGCTTTAATTAAAGGTTTGCCATGATCCAATATTATCTACCTGTTATTACTAGTATATACAGTTTTGTAGATTCAAGTGAATATTTTGGGAGACTTTATTGATATGCTTATGCTAATTATATTGCTACTCTCTGTATGTATCTGTACTATAATCAAAATGTTTATAATGATTCAGTAGGGATAGCTATGTTACACATCTAGATTTTGTCTCAGAAGAGCTATTAAGTTTTATTTTTAGGATAGATGGAAATTAGTCCTACTACATCAATGATTATTCACACTGTACAGTACTTTATTTGAGAAATCCTTTAACACTGCTATTTTCCTTGATCATTGCGACGTGCCACCAGCGGCCGGGGAGGCATGATTGCAATAACATTTAGCTATACTATATATGTATATGTGTGTTCTATGTGTATTTCTAGCTCCCTGATTCAATGTTATGTAAGCTATCCTATCCACTGAGATTTAAGAGGCTTGTTCCCCAGGTTCATGGCGGTACGCTACATTCCTAACCTGGTTTGTTCGTGATAAACAGATGATAGATTATAGCTACCAGATAAGCCACTGGGAATTTTCTGGACATTTGATATGTGTAAAAAATATACAACGCTAGAGTCACCCACCTCTGTTGCATTCCTAGAATAAGCTTAGCAGTCCTTATAGGACCCTTCATTTTATTTAGTCCGAATTTTCTATTACTTAGAGCCTTCCATGTTACCCCCTTAGTGATAGGACTTTACACCAGGTGGCCATTTTATTCTGTATTTCCTCCTGGTATTGGTGCTCTTAATTCCATATGGCCCTAGCGTCTGTATTGATATTTTTAGGCTACCCTCTTGTATTTTAGGTGATACTGCAAATTGGGGCAGAGAGAATGAGAGCTCCATAAGTTCCCTAGTTGACTATTTCTCTTTTCACTTGATTTTATAGTGCTCCCATATTTATCCATATATATGTGCAAATATAGTTCAAGAGTCTAATAGTGTCCCTATATGTTATTATGGTTTATATTGGACATGCAGGTAGAGGTTTGAGCTGGGAACCTCATATTGTTTGCTACTGATAGTGCCTGTTCCATGTGATTTCCTAGGTTTCCCATATCCCTCTTCCCTTAATACATGTACGGATCTCTCAAAGTGGATAGTATGTGTACATATAGCTATAAAATATCAAGGATAGTCCTTAACTGCTTATACCCGGTTATTTATTAGCTATGCTACATGAGTTAGTTGTGAACTCCTTGCTCTCATAGCCCTATTTGACTAGTCTTATACTATTAGCTGGTTGGCTCCGTTTTTCCCCCCTAAAGGTTTTCCCTTAGTATTTGTTTAATAATTAAACTTAGGAACACAGATTCCATTTAATTTCCTTGTTATTTCACTTTTGGGTGTCATAATGTAGTGGCTAGAAAAATTTCTATTCCTATAATGTATACTGTTAGTCTTACTCTCCTGGTTTTTTGGGGTTTTTTTTTACATGCTTTTTCTAGTGGTTAGAGACCCGTGAGTGGTCTCTTTAGTTTAAGGAGGGTGCTATATGCCAGGGCTCTAATATGGCCCTATATGCTATATACTTGAAAGTTTTAAATATGGTGGGACATTTATAGACCTAAGGGCTTAACAGTGGCCCTTTATGATACATTGAAAATTTGAGGTTAACTTCTTTGGCTCTAATATCACACAGGTAGAATTTCAAAACTAGTATTTTCTCTGACTTTAGATATTTAACTACATGTTGGTAACTATGTTTTATATTATTGTGATAATGTTTGATTTGTATGCGGTACTGTATACTACTTCTGTTTGCCCTTACGGGTTGAGGGCCTGTGTAAGTGTTTATTTTGTACCGCTTTCTATATTACCTCAATAAAAATTATCATAAAAATAAATAAATAATAATGCAATGTATCAATTCTCAATGTATTCTTATTCTGACACTCTGATATATTCTAATGTATTAATTGCAACAATTGATCACATCTAGAAAAGGGATTGGTGACATGTATTCTCCCTTTTATTATGGACTAAAGAATTGTCTAGTTATAATTATCATAAGGTTCAAAAATTAGACAACTATTTTTTAGTTGTTAAATCGATATTGACCTATTTGCTGGACATATTTAGTCCATATTTATTGCGTCTAGATAAAAACCATATCTATTTTAAGCCATAAAGGTTAATTCATACATAATAAAATAAAAAAATGAAAAATAAGGACTAAGGAGATAATGTATAAAAATAATTAATCTCAAATGAAGGCGTTAAGATCCAACTCTGAATTTAAACCTTTAGGGTATAGTGTTTGTAGCTCGTATATAAGTTCAGCTTCTTTACGTAAGAGCAAGCGTTCATTGTCTCCCCCTCTCCATGGTTTTTTCATCTTACAAATCCCCCAATATTTAAGATCTTTATTGTTGTTCTGGTGCTTCACTCTAAAGTGTTCATATAGCCTCATGTCTTGGTCACCTTTCTCTATTAGATTAAGGTGCTCCCTGATCCTCGTTCGTAGGGTCCTAGTTGTCTCTCCTATATACTGTTTGCCACAAGAACACTGAATGAGGTATACAACCCCTTTATCACTGCATCTAATAGTGTCCTTGATATTGTATTCAGAAATGGTATCTCCAAGGATTTGGTCAGATTTGATAAAGTGCCAATGCTTATTAACTATTTTCTTTAGATGGTTATGGTGATAACTAAACTTTGTTATCAGAGGCACTTTTATGGTGCTTTTAGTATCATCCTTAATTTTTGGTTTTCTGGAAAGAAGGTCTTGTCTGTCTACACCTCTTATTTCGGAGATGGTCCTTTCTAGTACCTTTGGCTCATATCCCTTCTCTAGGAATCTACTCTCTAATGTTTTACTTGTTGATCGTAATCGGAAATTTTCGAGCAATTTCATCTAACTCTGAGAAATTGTCCCTTTGGGATATTATCGATCCAACGTCTTAAGTGACAGCTATGTGTGGGAATGTAATTGTTAGCGTCTATGGATTTTTTGTGGCTATTTCGCCATTCTCTACATAGATGTCTAAATCCAGGAAGGTAATGGATTGTTTACTGGTAGTGTGCATGAATTTCAGGTTTACATCATTCTGATTCATTTCATCCAGGAAAGATATTAGAGTCTCTTCACTCCCTTTCCACACTATTAGGATGTCATCAATGTATCTTTTATATAGCACAAGGTTTGCTCCCAGCCTATGCCCCTGTAGGTAATGGTATTCCCATTTACCCATAAACAGGTTGGCATAGCTGGGAGCAAACCTCGTGCCCATTGCGGTTCCTTGAACTTGGAGGTACACATTCCTATGAAATGCAAATATGTTGTTCTGTAATATAAATTCAATGCATTCTAGAATAAACTTATTGTGTCTCATTTGTGTTTCATTTTCATTTTTTAGAAACCAATCTACCGCAGCTAGCCCTTTGTCATGTTGGATGCTTGTGTATAGAGAGCGGACGTCGCTAGTTGCTAAAATATAGTCATTTTGCCAATCCAAATCTTTTAAAAGGTTCAGCACTTTGTGGTGTCTTTTAAATATGACGGTAGTCTTTGTACATAACTTTGAAGTTGAGTGTCTACAAACTGAGAAAGGTTTGAAAATGGGATTCAAACTAAAATGCCAATTTTCTTATTCCATATAAAGAAACTGCATAAAATATTGCACAAATATCCACAAATGGGTACAACCTAAGTAGAGGGTATTAATATCAGTTATGTATATAACACTTTGCTCTCCGGTATGTCTCATTAGGTTGTATGATGTGTCAAAGGAGGTGTCTGTTTAACCAAACTTATTGGCCTGTAACGTTTGAGCTGGAGTTATCAATATACGATGTTAGATATTATCGATGTTTCCTGAGTCTAATATCTTTCCTGGATGAAATGAATCAGAATGATGTAAACCTGAAATTGACGCACACTACCAGTAAACAATCCATTACCTTCCTGGATTTAGACATCTATGTAGAGAATGGCGAAATAGCCACAAAAAATCACTTCAAATCCATAAACACTAACAATTACATTCCCACACATAGCTGTCACTTAAGACGTTGGATCGATAATATCCCAAAGGGACAATTTCTCCGAGTTAGATGAAATTGCTTGAAAATTTCCGATTACGATCAACAAGTAAAAACATTAGAGAGTAGATTCCTAGAGAAGGGATATGAGCCAAAGGTACTAGAAAGGACCATCTCCGAAATAAGAGGTGTAGACAGACAAGACCTTCTTTCCAGAAAACCAAAAATTAAGGATGATACTAAAAGCACCATAAAAGTGCCTCTGATAACAAACTTTAGTTATCACCATAACCATCTAAAGAAAATAGTTAATAAGCATTGGCACTTTATCAAATCTGACCAAATCCTTGGAGATACCATTTCTGAATACCCCCAAATTATTTTTCGAAAGGCAACTAATATTAAGAATATACTGGCACCCAGTGATTTTAATAAGAAAATGCAACAGCCTAAAATTAGAACTACATATCTGACAGGGAGCAAATTAAGAGGCTACTATCCCTGCTACAGCTGCAAAGCCTGCAAACATAGTACTAAATGTAAGGATTATACAGCTACAAATACAGGCAAGAAATACAATATCAAGGACACTATTAGATGCAGTGATAAAGGGGTTGTATACCTCATTCAGTGTTCTTGTGGCAAACAGTATATAGGAGAGACAACTAGGACCCTACGAACGAGGATCAGGGAGCACCTTAATCTAATAGAGAAAGGTGACCAAGACACGAGGCTATATGAACACTTTAGAGTGAAGCACCAGAACAACAATAAAGATCTTAAATATTGGGGGATTTGTAAGATGAAAAAACCATGGAGAGGGGGAGACTATGAACGCTTGCTCTTACGTAAAGAAGCTGAACTTATATACAAGCTACAAACACTATATCCTAAAGGTTTAAATTCAGAGTTGGATCTTAACCCCTTCATTTTAGATTAATTATTTTTATACATTATCTCCTTAGTCATTATTTTTCATTTTTTATTTTATTATGTATTAATTAACCTTTATGGCTTAAAATAGATATGTTTTTTTTATCTAGACGCAATAAATATGGACTAAATATGTCCAGCAAATAGGTCAATATCAATTTAACAACTAAAAAAATATTTGTCTAATTTTTGAACCTTATGATAATTATAACTAGACAATACTTTAGTCCATAATAAAAGGGAGAATACATGTCACCAATCCATTTTCTAGATGTGATCAATTGTTGCAATTAATACATTAGAATATATCAGAGTGTCAGAATAAGAATACATTGAGAATTGATACATTGCATTATTATTTTTGATAGTAATATATTATTTTTAAATCATTAGACAGTTTTACAACCCATAGTGATATTTTATATACTCCCTATTAAGATGGGCATGTTAAACTCATACACTTTTAAGCCTTCCTCCTTAATAAAGTACACCAATTTCACCTTAACCAAAGTAATATTGAAGAAGAGGCTGTAAGGCCGGACCAATTAAAAATAACCAATACGTATATAAAGACAATACTAAATATACTTAAACCATCTTGAGAAAGCCACAAGAAGTGGTGAAACGCGTTGATGGTTGTTGAAACAAGACATACAGAATAATTCTATACCTCATTTGTAAGAAAGAACTGTGGATTACAAAGGATTGAAGTGGAACTACTTTCTTTTCTACATATACACTCTGCGCAGAGTTATTTCAGACTGATCTACTTTCGAGAAGAACGGACGTGCGTGTGATGTCACCGGCTATCCGTGGAGCTGCACAGACACCTGTGCCATCTGTGAAGTGGACAGAGGATACCCACATAAGAGCAGGTAAGCACACTGAGGTGTAGCAGCCAGATAAGCGCGGTAGACATACACAGCCTATAAGCTATATGCCACATAGCGTAACAAATGAATATTCTTTGACACACTAAATACAAAGAGGCAAAGACAACATATTGGGGACTAAGTGTTACAAACATCGATAATATCTAACATCGTATATTGATAACTCCAGCTCAAACGTTACAGGCCAATAAGTTTGGTTAAACAGACACCTCCGTTGACACATCGTACAACCCAAGGAGACATACCGGAGAGCAAAGTGTTATATACATCACTGATATTAATACCCTCTACTTAGGTTGTACCCATTTGTGGATATGTGTGCAATATTTTATGCAGTTTCTTTATATGGAATAAGAAAATTGGCATTTTAGTTTGAATCCCATTTTCAATCTGGCATTGGTGCACTAATATAATTGACAGGAAACTTCTGCTGCTAGCTACTTAACACCAGTATAAGTTTACATTGAACCTGATCTATACAGAGATGTTTTTTGTTTTTTTTGTATTTTTAAAGTGTTTTTAAAGTCGATTGTAAGCAGATTTTTTTAACATTTGTGACCGGTCACAGCATCATAATACTAAGAGTGTATGTTTTAAACAATAAATAGTTATTATTTATATACTTATTTCTACATGAACTGTATTATTATTATTATTATTTTTATCTACCAATGAGAAAACTCTTGATCAATAAGATTAACTAAACATTTTGAGTTTTAATGTTTTCTATGTTTTGATTATATATTCACTGTTTAACACTTTTTATCAGTATTTTTAAACATTTATTTATTCCCGCTGCTGTGAGCGCACCTACACTAAATTGTTCTAGTTTTGTCTTATTTTCTAAATATATCTGTTTTTGGGAGCAAATAAGTGTAAGTGCTAAGGAATCCCCATTTGCGCACCAATAGGACACCTACTCTTTTCTTTGATAAATAGGGGCCTAAGTATAATGAATTAAGAATGAAAATTCAGAAGATCATCTGTAGACATTGGTACATTTTAAAGAATTTTAATCCGAATATACCAGAGTTCCAAAATTTCCCAATGCCAGCCTACAAAAGAGGGGTTAACTTGAGAGATACCTTGGTGAAAGCTGATATTGGCACTGCAAAAACAAAAGTCAAAATTACATAACAGAAAAAATAGGGGTTGTTACCCATGTCCGGGATGCTCACATTGTAATAACATGATTAAGGGGCCACATTTTGTTCATCCTCAATCTGGAAAAAAAATTTGGATTAAAGATTTCATGACCTGTAATACTGACTTTCTAATATATCTCCTTAAATGCCCGTGTGGGCTTATTTACATTGGTGAAATGACCCGTAGGGTTAGGGATAGGATTACTGTGCATAAGTCGAGTATTAGGAGAAAGGAAAAAAATCTAAAATCCCCAGTAGCTACTCATTTTTTAGAGGCCCAACATGGAGTCAGTCAACTTAGATTCCAAGTAATAGAGCATATTGCCCTTTGTAGACGAGGGGGTGATAGAGAGCAGCACCTTAAACAAAGAGAGGCATTCTGGATATTTAATTTGAACTCATTAGCACCAATGGGTATGAATAAGGATTATGACCTGTCAGTATGCTTATGAAAGATTGTACTTGGAATTTTGATATATTTAATGAAAAGTAAATTGTTTACTTCTGATTAGGGGAATTAATTTCTGAGAATATTAGTCTCATAGAATGGTTATTATTACATATTAACAGATTTTGATTCTTTGTAAAATATTAAAAATATGGTTTTTGATATATATTGATTTCTCCAAATGACTGTGTATTGTTTTATTTCTCTTTTGTTTAGGAGAATAAAGTGATATTGTGTATATAGTAATTTTAAGAAAATTGTTAGGATATCTACATATGCCATTCAAAAAATCTAACAATGTTTGTGGTATATTGAGAGTTAATTGATGTAAGGTAGGTGTGTCCTTTAAGGTATATAAGGTGAAAGAGGAAGTGATGTATGTATAGCATGATTAAGGACATGTAGTCCGAAACGTTGCTGCTGTTTGTGCTCCTGACTGCAATAAAGATTTGGTAAATATTACTTGTTGGAGTGCTGCTATTCTTTTAGGGTTTGGATATTGATATAGGGTTGTGCAGTGCCCTGCTATAGCTTGCACCCAAAATTTCTACAGTGTGATGGACTTTTTGCTTTTCTGTTATGTCCTTTTTCCCATTGAAAATGTGGTAGTAAATGTCATTCTATTTTGTTGTTTACTCTTTGCTTGTTGCACTAGCAATTGTTGTTGCGTGCATCCCATCATCCGTTCCTTAGGTTCTCTCAAGATCTTCCTAGCATATACTCATTTTAGAAACATTTCTTCCATCTCCTGTCCTTGTCTGTCCCTAAGTGAGGTGTTAGAATTATTCTGTGCTGTTTTTATGAACAGGGATATAGGTAACGCTCTTTTCAGAGCTGGCGGATAACAGATTTGTGCATGTAGAAGGGAATGTTTATCAGTTGTTTTACTGTATAAAGTTGTTAGTAACAACCATCTATTTTTAAAAATCCTGAGATCCAGGAAATCTACAGTATCCCCATCATATGTCATTTTACATTTATTTGACTGTTGGATGTGCATTATTTAATTCATCAATCCAGAACTTAAAATCTTCCTCTATATTATCCGATGAAGTTTATGGGGGAATGCGTTTGTGCTGTTGCAATATTCGAAGTCCTGAAATTAGCGTGCATTTTCACACCCAGTGAAACGGGCTGGGAAAGCAGGAAGAGCAGACACTACCCTCTTCCCTGCGTATGAAAAGACACATTACAACAACAAGAGTAGGAGGAATCTGGAGACATCAGTATACATCTGATACTATGGGGCTTGGTTAGGAGTCTGAAAATCAGCGCAATGTTATTAAAAATTAAACAAAACTATACATTTTTACAATAACACTCACAGATGGGCTATATAAATGGATCATCTACAAAACGTGTGCAAATAAAAATCTAGTGTACAGTGTCCCTTTAAACCATGCACCATATAAACATATAACTACTTTTAATGGGATTAGAATAAAGATCTGAAAAGCAGCATTATGACCTTTTGTTTTCTGGTTATTATGTGTTGCTTTTGATAACATGTTGGATTTTCTTGTTGTTAAATGATTTATTTTTCTATTGTTCTATCTAAAAAACTAAATTCTAAAGCCTATTCTTCTATTAGTGGTGCTGGTGTATATTATGCACTATTTATTCTCAAACTTGGCATTACTACATACAATGCACACGTTTGCACTTCAGATTGCATGTCCTTGATTATTTATTATGCTGTTTTGGTTAACCCCTTCAGGAATGTAACATAACACACAATTAGAGCCTTCATTAGAAAGTGGTTTATGAAATAAGTCGTATTGATTGCACGCAAAATGTCAAACTTTGACAGTCTTCTGTGTCCTAATATACTTCACAACAACAGCTTTGTAATTTTTCCCTTTGCATAAGTAACAGTAAAGAAGTAGATTTCTAACAATTTTCATTGTATCATCTTTTTTTATATATATATATATGACCACCATTAAAAATAAACTTAATTTCCATAGAAATATAATAATTTCTATAGAATATATCTCTTAAAACACCACATACATTTCTCACTCTAATTTTATTTCCACTTTAAATTTTATTATTTAATTTTCATTATCATTTTTAATTTTTTATAATTTTATAGAATAAAGTTAATAAATCATAACAGGACTCACACGAATATGGTAGAGATAAACATTCACACAATCAAGGTAAAGTGAAACAATTGTAAAATGAAATAATTGAAACAATTGTAAAACGAAATAACATCATAATTGCAAAAACATATGATTCCACAAAATAGATTATTTTAAATAATTGTATTTAACATCACATACAAAATGAAAACCTGAGTATAATTACAATCAGTTGTGTTTATATATGTTTATATATGTTTAGAATAAAGGTAACTTTTTAATAATTAGAATGCCAAATGCTTCCACTAACAAGAAAAAAGATCTATGGGAAATAGTATATAATTAAGTAAATTTTTTGAAGAAATTAACAAAATAGGAGGAGTTTCACTGATGGACCGGAACCATAAATAGAGCCAAAATACACACAAACAACATAAGTCTTGATAAAGGCGCAACAGAGCGCTGAAACGCGTAGACAATACAGACAATCCTGTGTGGATTACAAAGGCTCCAGAGAACCAGCGACACTGAAGAGGTACACTCCCCCCACGATCCGTTTACCCGATAAGCCTCCCAACAGTCACGTGGAACCTACAACGTCAAACGCATGGGTAGGAAGTAAGCCGCCGTGAACCACCAAACAGAGAGACGCCGATCTGAAACAGATTCCTCTCATACAAGGTAACATGACTCACAAGCTGCTTCCCAAGACCCTTGAACTAAAATGAGGTAAGAGCAATCGGAGGTCCGGTTAGGGGGAGTGCCACACATACAGGCCCATTTATCAAGCTCCGTATGGAGCTTGAAGGGCCGTGTTTCTGGCGAGTCTTCAGACTCGCCAGAAACACAACTTATGAAGCAGCGGTCAAAAGACCGCTGCTCCATAACCCTGTCCGCCTGCTCTGAACAGGCGGACAGGAATCGCCAGACATCAACCCGATCGAATACGATCGGGTTGATTGACAGCTCCCTGCTGGCGGCCGATTGGCCGCGAGTCAGCAGGGGGCGGCGTTGCACCAGCAGCTCTTGTGAGCTGCTGGTGCAATGTTAAATGCGGAGAGCGTATTGCTCTCCGCATTTAGCGAGGTCTTGCGGACCTGATCCGCAGTGTCGGATCAGGTCCGCAAGACCTTTGATAAATGGGCCTGATTGTATCATATGATATCGTATTCTGGGATATTTAAGAGAAATATAAAGAATATATAAAATCAACATCTACTCAAGAAAGATAGTTGTGGCCACAACTTTGAAGCAGACCAAATAGACTTTATATACACTCCAAAGTCATAAGTATACTTTACAAACATACAAGACAGTGTGTTCCAAAAAAAACAGTAGTGTTCCGATACAATATTAAGATATATTGTTTCTACCTGAACAGTTTCCTACACGAGGCAAATTGTGTTTTTTTTATATAGGAAGTTTTGTATATGATTATTTTATGTATGCATGTTTTTATATGAATGTTTTGTACTGTGAGACAGAGAGTAGAACACAGGGTTTAGAAAAGAATAACCCGTGTTCATAAAGGTAATCTGTGTCTATTTAGAACATAAACAACGCTTTTATCTCTACAAGGTTTTTATTCTATATATCCACCCATACAACCAATAGATTTTAAATATTTTCGTTTATGTATTGTACATAAATATAAGTAAAGTATTGAATACACTAACGTCTATTGTTATTCTGTTCATAGAAGCAGGGATAATATATCCCAGTTTTTTATAATATTATGCACATCACGATTACATAGAAGGGTGTTGTTTGTGGATGAAAGGTTAATATACTCAAGTTCTGTACACATATACCAAACCATCAAGATTGTATAGAAGATTTTATAAGCACATTAATTGAATTAAGTCTTCATCATTCACTAACAAGAGTTTTAGTCATCATATTTAATATATTTACACATATGGAAAGATAGTAATTATCACTGATTAGATCATCAAAAGAAGGATTTAGGGAAAGAACACTATAAAATAAAATTATTAAGGCACAATATTGTCACATAAATAGAGATAGTATAATTACTTTTAAAATATAAAGTCCTACTCACAGCTGTTTTTGAACAGAAAAAACAAACCCTAATTTATGTCATATAAATACATGTTATACACATTACAGATCTCAGCGTGACCCATACAAATTTTTTTTATCTATATTATCAATATCCAATTCATTTATTATAACAAATACCCAATTCATTTATTATAACAATTGATAAATCCTAAAAGAGAATATATATATTAAAAACTATTTTTAAAAAATTATGAATTATTAATTATTAATTTAAATATACATATACATAGGGGCATGCATAGACATGACCACATACTAACATATACATATATACACATGCATACGCTCACATGCATACATATACTCACACATGAACACACCTACATACTATCACATCCACACATACAATCATGTTACACATACACACATATATGTATAAATCCTATGGAGACATATAAAAAATGTTAAAAAATTCTAAAAAATGTTAAAAAAATTCCTAATAAAGATATACAATTAAACATTACATATACGCTGCTAAATCTAGATCAAAATTAAGCCCATTGGGTTGTAGACTTCCTATCTTATAGATCCAATAGGTCTCTTGTTGTCTAAGGCTTAATAATCTATTGTGTATATTAGGAGCTACCCAATCAATTACTTTAACTTTTAAGGAGGTTGTACTACAGTTGTGTATTTCTTTAAAATGATTAGGGACACTATGTTTGATATTCTTTGATATTCTTATCTTTCTCTTTTGCCATTTTGATGTTATATATATGTTCATTAACTCTTGTTTTAATTTTCCTTTTCGTACGTCCCACATATAAAAGGCCACACCCACAGGTAAGTAGATAGACTACATACGTTGAATCACATGTTGTCCTATGTTTAATTTCAAATTCTTCAGTACCGTCATAGTTAGAGAACTTAGGATGTTTATCCACATGTTCACACATATTACATCTCTTCTTCTTACATGCTTAAGTCCCCTTGCGCATAGATAACCAGCTCGATACCCCGTTAGATTTCTTATTGGCATTTCTTAATTTACTTGGTGCCAACAAAGTTTTTTCCTTTTTTGAAGGTCACCAGGGGTTTATCTGTTAATTGTGACCCCAATATTGGATCTGTTTTTAAAACATTCCAATGTTTATTTAAAATCTTTCTAATAGTTGAAGCACCTTCATTATAAGTAGTAATAAAGCGTGGGGTTATATTCCTATTCTGTTCAGTATGCTGATATTGGGCTTTGTCTTTATTTAGGATCCTTTCCCTATCAACTTTGCTAGCTCTATCCTTGGCTCTCTCTAGTAGATTTTTATTGTACCCTTTCTCCATAAATGTAGTATCCAGAATAGCTGATTCCTCAACAATCTTGGATCTATGGGTACAATTACGTCTCATACGGAGATATTGGCCATAGGGTATATTTTCTATCCAGCTGCGTTTATGTCCACTAGATGCCTCAATATAGCTATTCCTTTCTGTGCTCTTCCTATAATTCATAACTGCTATTTTGTGGCTTTCATCTACATACAATATTAAATCCAAAAACTCAATCTTAGTCTGGGAGCAAGTATGTGTAAATTTTAATTTGTATTCATTGGTATTCATATAATCCATAAATAAGTTGATATTTTCCTCATTGCCTTTCCATAATATAATAACATCATCTATATACTGATGGAATTTTAGAATATTATTTTGAAAGGGATTATAGGACCAAATATATTTCCTTTCAAAGTCATTGACATACAAATTTGCATACGATGGGGCAAAAGTCATCCCCATTGCAGTGCCAGTAATCTGTCTATAAAACCTTTCCTTGAACAGAAAATAATTTTGCTCTAAGATAAATAACATAGACTCCACAATAAAGTCAATGTGAGCACTAGGTATATTCCACCTCAGTAATTCATTTTTAACTGCCTCGCAACCTCTCAAATGAGGTATGCAGGTGTACAGTGATGTGACATCACATGTAATCCACCAGAGTTCAGGGCCCCATAAGGTGCCCTCAAAGTTGGTGATCACCTGTGAAGTATCCCACAGGTAGGCCCCAGTTCTCTTGACCATAGGTTGTAAATAATAGTCAACATATTGTGATAAATGATCACATAAAGAGTCTATACCAGAGACTATGGGCCTACCTGGGGGAATAAGAGGGTCCTTATGGACTTTCGGTAGGTGGTAAAATACCGAAATTTTCGGATTACATTCAAATAGAAAATGATATTCATTATCAGAAATAATTGATTTGTCCTTGGCCCTTGACAGTAGGCATTTAAGATCTCTCACAAATCCGATGGTGGGTTCGCCATCCAAAACAAGATACGTGGAGGAATCACCCAATAAACGGGATGCCTCCCGTAAATAATCCCCTCTATTTTGGATGACGATCCCACCACCCTTATCGGCCTCCCTAATCACAATATCCCTATTATCAGATAATTTTTTCAAAGATTTTCTCTCTAAGGTACTCAAATTATCCACATATTTGTTCATAATATTCTTAGATTTAGACAATGCTGATTCAACATCCCTCAAGACCAATTTGGAAAAGACAGGTATCTGGTCACCCTGTACTCCTATAGGATAAAAACTAGACTTTTTCTTAAAATTAGAATGAATAATCTGCTGTTCTTCCTCATAGGTAGATACATTCATCCACATGTTTATCCACATGTTCACACATATTACATCTCTTCTTCTTACATGCTTAAGTCCCCTTGCGCATAGATAACCAGCTCGATACCCCGTTAGATTTCTTATTGGCATTTCTTAATTTACTTGGTGCCAACAAAGTTTTTTCCTTTTTTGAAGGTCACCAGGGGTTTATCTGTTAATTGTGACCCCAATATTGGATCTGTTTTTAAAACATTCCAATGTTTATTTAAAATCTTTCTAATAGTTGAAGCACCTTCATTATAAGTAGTAATAAAGCGTGGGGTTATATTCCTATTCTGTTCAGTATGCTGATATTGGGCTTTGTCTTTATTTAGGATCCTTTCCCTATCAACTTTGCTAGCTCTATCCTTGGCTCTCTCTAGTAGATTTTTATTGTACCCTTTCTCCATAAATGTAGTATCCAGAATAGCTGATTCCTCAACAATCTTGGATCTATGGGTACAATTACGTCTCATACGGAGATATTGGCCATAGGGTATATTTTCTATCCAGCTGCGTTTATGTCCACTAGATGCCTCAATATAGCTATTCCTTTCTGTGCTCTTCCTATAATTCGTAACTGCTATTTTGTGGCTTTCATCTACATACAATATTAAATCCAAAAACTCAATCTTAGTCTGGGAGCAAGTATGTGTAAATTTTAATTTGTATTCATTGGTATTCATATAATCCATAAATAAGTTGATATTTTCCTCATTGCCTTTCCATAATATAATAACATCATCTATATACTGATGGAATTTTAGAATATTATTTTGAAAGGGATTATAGGACCAAATATATTTCCTTTCAAAGTCATTGACATACAAATTTGCATACGATGGGGCAAAAGTCATCCCCATTGCAGTGCCAGTAATCTGTCTATAAAACCTTTCCTTGAACAGAAAATAATTTTGCTCTAAGATAAATAACATAGACTCCACAATAAAGTCAATGTGAGCACTAGGTATATTCCACCTCAGTAATTCATTTTTAACTGCCTCGCAACCTCTCAAATGAGGTATGCAGGTGTACAGTGATGTGACATCACATGTAATCCACCAGAGTTCAGGGCCCCATAAGGTGCCCTCAAAGTTGGTGATCACCTGTGAAGTATCCCACAGGTAGGCCCCAGTTCTCTTGACCATAGGTTGTAAATAATAGTCAACATATTGTGATAAATGATCACATAAAGAGTCTATACCAGAGACTATGGGCCTACCTGGGGGAATAAGAGGGTCCTTATGGACTTTCGGTAGGTGGTAAAATACCGAAATTTTCGGATTACATTCAAATAGAAAATGATATTCATTATCAGAAATAATTGATTTGTCCTTGGCCCTTGACAGTAGGCATTTAAGATCTCTCACAAATCCGATGGTGGGTTCGCCATCCAAAACAAGATACGTGGAGGAATCACCCAATAAACGGGATGCCTCCCGTAAATAATCCCCTCTATTTTGGATGACGATCCCACCACCCTTATCGGCCTCCCTAATCACAATATCCCTATTATCAGATAATTTTTTCAAAGATTTTCTCTCTAAGGTACTCAAATTATCCACATATTTGTTCATAATATTCTTAGATTTAGACAATGCTGATTCAACATCCCTCAAGACCAATTTGGAAAAGACAGGTATCTGGTCACCCTGTACTCCTATAGGATAAAAACTAGACTTTTTCTTAAAATTAGAATGAATAATCTGCTGTTCTTCCTCATAGGTAGATACATTCATCAATTCTTCCAATTCTACAGGTGCTAATGCTCTAGTTTCAGAGGCATCATTCAATTTCTCTATGCCATAAAGGGTCTTAAGTGTATCTAAATCATCATATTCCAAATACTCTGGATTATATCTATTTCTGTCACAGGGATTTTTTAGATAATATCTCTTAAGGGTGAGTTTGCGAACAAACTTTTGTACGTCTATAAATACTTCAAATTTATTTGGTGCCTTTTTAGGGGCAAAATTCAAGCCCTTACTCAATAATCTGATATCATCATCCTCTAACGGTGTATCTGACAAGTTGAATACAGCTGACCTAGTTTGATCTAATATCTTGGCCTTCTGTCTGCCTGCCTGCACTCTCTGTCCTGCTCTCCTACCTCGTCTGTATCTAACTCTAGAGACCTTTTGTGGGGTCTTTCTAACGACTGCTCTCCCTCCCACTCTTGATGTCTCTGGGGTTACGGGTGCCCCCCCCCCCATGTTTGGGTCCTCCCTGTTTTTATTGGATCTTGGTAATCTCTATGGTTTCATGGTTCTGACTGCCCCTTCAGGGCTTCTACTTCTAAAAAATGAGCGTATGCATGTGTATATATGTATATGTTAGTATGTGGTCATGTCTATGCATGCCCCTATGTATATGTATATTTAAATTAATAATTTAATAATTCATAATTTTTAAAAAATAGTTTTTAATATATATATTCTCTTTCAGGATTTATCAATTGTTACAATAAACAAATTGGGTATTTGTTATAATAAATGAATTAGATATTGATAATATAGATAAAAAAAATTTGTATGGGTCACGCTGAGATCTGTAATGTGTATAACATGTATTTATATGACATAAATTAGGTTTTTTTTTTTTTGTTTGTTTTTTTTTAGTTAGTATATTTAAACACTGCATATTTATATATTTTTTTCATTGTTGAATTGCTATCATTGTTATCATTGCCAATGTCAATTGTGAAGTTGAATGTTTATTTTTATGTTTATTTTCATCTTTTGTTTATTATTAATCATTCAATATGACATAGGGTATGAACCGGCACCACAAGAGTTCATTTTTAATGAGTGGTTTTAATATAAATAGTACAAGGACTCTCTGGTAGCATTCAGCTACTCACTTGAATCTGTAATTCCCTTGAGAAAGTCTGGCTGGGTTCCAGACGAAACGCGTAGGGTGGTCTAGCTAAGGAGTTTTCTGATACGGGTACTCTGACCCTAATCCGGACTGTGTTGCCACTACTTGCTGGAGGACGCTCCAGTTCCCTCCTCCTTGGTGACATCAGACGCCGAACTTTCAAGCGGCTCTCACAGGATTTACAACTAAACCAAGTACCTAAACATCTGAGTAGAGGAGTCGGAATACAGCCCGCAGAGGGGTGCAGGGCCTACATTTGTCTACACCGGACTTGTCAAATTTTATATGTAAGTTACTACGTTGTTTGTATCTGTATATCTGTAATAAAGTGTTAACCTGGGTTGCGCTTCTCCTCTATATGTCCATTATATTTTTTTATGATTCAGATAGAGCATGCCCTTCCTAATATACATCTATTATAACTTTTTCTTTGTTCTCTTGGTTTTCTTTTGTTGAAGCTCAGGAGCATACACATGTCCAGAACACTGTATGGCAACATTTTTGCAAGAATGTTATCCCCTTGCAAGAACACAAGATGGCAGCACTATTTCCTGCTATATAGTGCTCCAGACACTTACCTAGGTATCTCTTCAACAAAAAATACCATGGTAACAACAGAAAATTTGATAATAGTCAAATTGGAAAAAAATGTAAACATTTGAAAACATTTGCTGTCTGAATCACAAAATAAAATGTGTTTGTTTCATATCAAGGGGATAGGAACCTCTGGTTAATGAAATATCCCAGATTTCCCCCAAAATAATGTGCATATTTCCTTAATAAAAATACAAAAAATAGTACCATCTTATTTTTTTTTTAATAATTGTACAAAGCAGGTTTAAGGGGTTAAAGTGTGCGGATGTGGGATGTGATGTCTTAGAAAAAAAAAAAAAGGTACTGAAATGTGCCTTTCCATTGCGGTTTATTGGGACTGTGTTATTACTCTAAATATATATGTATATGCTTTTATATATATATATATATATATATATATATATATATATATATATATATATGTGTTAATTTGTGTATATACACATAAATATATAAGTATATATACATATATATTTAAACATTGCTGCCCATCGCTGCGCAACTTATCCCCTTCGCTGCACTAGGTTGTCTTCCGTGACCATCTGTATGAGAACGAGGCTCCTATTGGAGCCTATAGAAGCGTACTCAACTTCAAATACTAGCGCCAATTTGCTCGTGTAAGCACAATTTTGCGCTCCACTCATAATCTGAACCTTAGTGTGAATGGCGAGACGTGAACTTCATCCACACAATGGATTCAGATCAAATGATGACCTTGTGCCATTATCTGGGAGGGGGCTCTTTTGAAACGCATCATGGCCATTCCCCCAGGCACACACACAACTTCCTGGTGGTCTAGGGCTCTGGCATCTCAAGGGGTATTCGGGGATGCCGGTGTTATCACCAAGCGTGGAACCGGGAATTGCCCAGAAGGACAAAAAATCTAAAGGGAGCTTGAGGGGTTGTTTTTGTTCAAACCCCTCAATCTCAGCTCTGTTAAGCCCTAGAACCCCCCCCCAGACACATTGGAAAAGTAATCTCATGCTCTTTTTAAAAATATTTTTAATGAAATTCAAAAGAGGTGTACATAGCATACATGTCTATACAAATTATATAGAGATATTATGTCCATAGATATAACCAAGAAAAACAGGTCAGGATAAACATAGTATGAGTGTAAAATGCTTTGTAGTCGCACATAATGACTCTCAAACTTTTCGGTTTTATAGGCTATGCAACTTATTCATTCTATACAGTACTGTACAAAATCCGGCTAATACATATATGAGAATAATGAATGCTCACAAATTTTCAACATTACACGATAAGGGGGCAATATTGAGAAAAAAAGAGGCATCCTATGACATATATATATATATATATATATATATATATATATATACATATATGAAGCAAGTATTGTCAAGGTAAATGCAAGATTATGTAGCACTTATTTATAACGTATAGTAAACAAAAAGATTGCCTCATGCGCTTGTTGAGGGGTATATGCTATGGTGGCTAAGTAAACTAGAGCGAAAACTCAAGGGCTACTGCTCTGCTATATAAAACCTTAGCCTTTCGACTGGAATATTGGTTCAAGTCATTACTCTGTATACCCATCATATATCATATCATACCACCTGATAAAACTAAAGTAAGATTTTGCTTCTAAAGTAAAACATCAAAGTTTAATAATTTGGGGATGCAGGCCATAGGATATATTTTCCTTTATTTATCAAGTAAACAATATCATGAGGGAATGACTAATGATAAAGGAGCAAGAGTCGTAATGATGTGGGAGCAGTGAAACAAAATGATATCTAGTAATAAGGGAATTTCTCTTACTCATATAAAAATATACAACACACACAACTTTGCTCCTGTTTTTTAAAATAAGTAATAGGGAGTCAGCAATACAAAGTATAGCTTAGTAGCCTATATAACAGGTGTGTAGCGGTTTGCCTCAGCCTTTAGATGCTCCATCTAGATCACAATAGTTCTATGTAGGTTAAGTGGGTGAAGGAGTCTTTATCCAACTATTATGCAAAATATGCTAAGAGTTTTAGATCCTGTGAAAGCTAAAGATACAGATAGATATAGTCTATGGCCAAAAGTCTCAGGTACAATTATATCTTATGACTAATATACTGAGAAAATATTTCAGCTCTGTAATAATAATAATTATGTGGTTGCACTGCAGCAGGCTACAATAAGTCATAGCGGAAGTCTGACATAACTAGTGATGCTTTAACTAGTAAACATTTTGAAAACAATTTGGCTAAGACAAACATAAAACTCAAGGCTATAGGTTTAAGCACGTGTTTAAATGTACTAACATATAAATACCCTTCTAGAAGGCTATCAAAAAAGCCTAGAGACCCCTAAAACCCCTTGTTTTAAAGCCCCTAATTCCCTCTTAAAAATGAAGTCCCTATATAAGTGTTTTAATAGAATATATGTACATTTATTTGCATAGAAGTTCATGGGAGCTCCTATGTGCAGATCAAAGTAACATAACTATACCGGAAGCCCCTTATTTATATGTGGATAACCCATTCTTTTTACTCTAAAGTTTAAGGAAAAAACACGTTCAAACTATTGCTTATAATTTGTATTTTAAAAATATATCACGCTTTTGGTTACTTTTCTAACATATGATATATACATAAAATAATGGTATAGTTGTATAGATGTATAATATGTGTGGGTTTCTCACTAAAAAAGGCCTACAGTAGGGCCTTAAAGGGACAGTCAACACTGTTGTTGTTTAAAAAGAAAGATAATCCCTTTATTACCCATTCCCCAGTTTTGCATAACCAAAACTGTTATAGAAATACACTTTTTACCTCTGTGATTACTTTGTATCTATGCCTCTGCCCTTTATTTCAGTTCTTTTGACGGACTTGCATTTTAGCCAATCAGTGCTCACTCCAGGGTAACTTCACGTGCATGAGCTCAATGTTATCTATATGAAACACATGAACTAATGCCCTCTAGTGGTCAAAATGCATTCAAATTAGAGGCAGTCTTCAAGGTCTAAGAAATTTGCATATGAACCTACTAGGTTTAGCTTTCAACTAAGAATACCAAGAGAACAAAGCAAAATTGGTGATAAAAGTAAATTGGAAAGTTGTTTAAAATTACATGCCCTATTTAAATCATGAACGTTTTTATTGGACTTGACTGTCCCTTTAATATGCATCTAAAAACTGCAGAACAGCTCAGCACATGGCTCAGCAGTTAAAGGGTTAAGAAAATGACTTGATTGTCACTTTAATCTGGTGTCTGCATTCCTGGAATCCGAGGATAAAGCCAACACTAAACCTTAGCCTGTACATCCATGTTTGGCACCACTGACCCCTTTTTATGCATTTCTGATTACTATCATTATTATTATTATTATTAGACTTGTGCATTCGTGAAGAAAATCAGATTAACAAAATTAATATCTGAATGAATGTAGTAAGAAAATTCAAGAAAACAAAACAAAAAAAACATCAGCATACATTTGATTCCTTTCATTTTTTAAGGGGTTAATACTTAACACATTCTGGAGAGCACATTAACCCGATCCTCTTCTTGCCAGAGCCCCGGCAGCACTAACAGGTGGCCTAGCATGCTCGGCTCCCAGGACCTGCACTAAAGTTATTGCAGGTCCTAGGAACCTGAGAGCTTTAAGACTGCTGTCCATGTGGCCGGGACTCTGGCAAGAAGCTCAGGTTAGACCACGCTCCAGAATGCGTTGTTAAGTAATGTAGCTACAGGTGAACTTTTTACTTATAGCTTTGAAACATTTACATTAATTTTAATGAAAACAAGAGTAAATGTTCTGTTTGGAAATCTCTTGACAAAGTCTGCTTAGAAGGCAGATGAAACGCGTAGAGTTAAAGAGTTTTAAGCTAAAAGATTTCAAAAGGATCTGCATACATTACTGGTCCTGGAAGCAATCAGCTGCTTAAACCTGCAAAGATCTGACTTTTGAAAGACTGGACTTGCAGTGGATCCTGAGCTGTCAGTGAAGCTGTTTATGGCCAGGATATCTCTGATGTGCCTGTTTTTACCTGCAATCTTGTAAGTGCAATATAGCACACTGTGTTTTAATAAATTTTGTTTCAATTCCTTGAATCTGGGTTGTGCTTGTGTTTTTCCCCCAAAAGAGTAAATATTTACCTAAAATCTGTACTAAAACAAAACTAATACTGAATAGTGCAGACACCGAATATTCAGGGAAACTAATTTTCCTGAATATTCAGAACGAAAATTTCATCTGAAATGAAAATTTCTTGGCTGCGAATTATCATTAAACATTTACATTGCTTTTTGTTAAAGGGACACTGAACCCAATTTTTTCCTTTCTCAATTCAGATAGAGCATGCACTTTTAAGCAACTTTCTAATTTACTTCTATTATCCATTATTCTTCCTTCTCTTGCTATCTTTATTTGAAAAAGAAGGCATCTAAGATAAGGAGCCAGCAAATGTTTGGTTTCAGAACAATGGACAGCACTGGTTTATTGGTGCTGTCCAATCAGCAAGGACAACCTAAGTTGTTCACCAAAAATGGGCCGGCATCTAAACTTAAATTCTTGCTTTTCAAATAAACATACCAAGAGAATGAAGAAAAATTGATAATAGGAGTAAATTAGAAAGTTGCTTAAAATTGCATGCTCTATCTGAATCACAAAAGAAAAAAATTGGGTACAGTGTCTCTTTAAGCAAATGTAAATGGTTCAAAGCTACAGGGGAAAAGTTCACCTGTAGCTACATACTTACCCTAACGCGCTCTGGAGAGCGCACTAACTCGATCCCCTTCTTATCAGAACTTCCGATGCGCTAACAGGAAGCTTAGCTTTTCAGCTCCCAGGACCTGGCTTAGCCTCCTGTTAGCACGGCCAGAGACCTGGTAAGATGAGGATCAGGTTAGCGTGCTCTCCGGAGTGCATTAAGGTAAGTATTAAAGCTTTAAAATTAATTTAAAGGAAACAAAAGAATACTGATGAATTCTTATTTTTTCATTTTCTTTCAATTTTGCTGTTACATTATTATTATTATCGGTTATTTGTAGAACATAGGCGGAATACAAGGCGGAATACAAGGAAACATTTATAGGGATCAGACGGGTAGAGGGCCCTGCCAAGAGTCGCACTGTTTTAGTCAGCTCTAAAAAAGATGATCTACAAACAACATGGGGCCTATCTATCAAGCTCTGAAGCAGTTATGAAGCAGCGGTCACAAAGACCGACAGACATCGCCGGAAATCAACCCGATCGAGTACGATCGGGTTGATTGACACCCCCCTGCTGGTGGCCCATTGGCCACGAGTCTGCAGGGGGCGGCGTTGCACCAGAAGCTTTTGTGAGCTGCTGGTGCAATGCTGAATACAGCGAGCGTATTGCTCGCCGTATTCAGCAAGGTCTGGCGGACCTAATCCGCCAGACTATGATAAATAGAGGCCCATGGCTCTAAGGCTTACATGCTAAGGGGGTTCAAGGGGATAGCAATGGAGGAGAGCAAACTGTATAAAGAAAGGTTAGTGTAGGTTGTATGTATTCATTCGGATATTTGTTTTTGTCCGAAAACGAACGCACATCTCTATTTTTTTATTATTATTATTATTATTTGTAAAGCAAAACAATATTGCAAAGCTCCGTTTCTGTTTTAAAATGAGCAATAATTCATATTTTCTTTACTGTGCATGTAAAGAAAAAAGAAAATCCAACACAGAGCACTTGTTTAACATCTCTAACAGATTCTGTCATATATCCGCTAGATCCTTTATTCTCTATGAAATCCTCAGACAAGTACTGTGACAAACACTGTTATGTCCTGACCCCCAATGTTTGGGTATCACAGATTTATGAATTATGGAAGTAAATCCTAACACCAGGCTTCCACCAGAGGGAAATAAGGTTCTAAACCAAAATTTGAATAGGTATATGTGAGCGCATTTGTGCTGGTGTGTGGTTGTATGTTATATAACATCTTTATTTTTCAAAACACATACCTTATATATCTAAAACTTGCCAAGCTAATTATATTCAGAAAGAAAATTACTGTTACTTTCAAAATGTATAATAAGGGAAAATTGCACTCTGCAAGTTATATCTAATTAAGCGTTTTGTTTTTAACTATGAATATTGTTATCTAAAAGAGAATTTAAATTAGCACACAGTGAATTCACACTAAGTGAATTCTTAATGTATATAAAGGGACATAAAACCCAATGTTTTTCTTTTGTGATCCAGACGCAGCATCCAATTTAAAGGGACATTAAACACTAAATAAATGCTAGATAGAATAATGCCTTCAAATAGAAGATTAACCTGGGAATAACATGTAGATGCATTTTTTAAGCTATCATTAGTAGGGATGGGCGAATGTGTAAATTTTCGAATTCGAATGTTAGAACAAATGTTATTGCCGAAATTCGAATTACAAATCCGAATGTTGATACGAACGAATATTCTTAAAAATTCTATAATCGAATGCTGTTTACAGAATTCAAATGTTTATATTTAGATCAAATGTCCACATTCAAAATTTCGAATTTAGCATTCTATTTAACAATTACTATTCAGAAGTTCAATAGTTCATGTGATAGCGAATCTAGTTTGATTGATACATTATAGATACAAATATATCAATTTGAATGTTTCTATTTCGATCGAATATTGCATCATTTGAATATTACATTTAAAGAAAGCATTAGAAATACTATTACAAACATATAAATTCGAATTTTTCAAATTCGGATTTACAATTTAAATAAAGCATTATAGAAATAATATTACAAATATATAAATATGAATTTTTCGAATTAAAATATTGCATAATTCGAAAATTACATTTAAAGAAAGCATTAGAAATACTATTACAAATATATAAATTCAAATTTTTCTAAACAAATATTTTCGAATGTAATCGTAAAATTTGAAAACCGAACATTCGAAAATCGAATGTTAGAATGTTATGTAAACATTCGAAATTTGATTCAAACGAATGAATGTGTTAAAATTTGTTTAATTTTTTGAATGTTGCAAAACATTCGCCCATCCCTAATCATTAGATGTTTAAATATTGACAAAATAATTATAAAGTTTTAGGGGTAGATTTATCATATGTTGAGCGGACACGATGCGCTGTGTTGAATCATATCCGCCCAACATCGCTAAATACCGACGGCATACGCTGTCAGCATTTTTCATTGCACAAGCATTTCTGGTAAATTCGCGGCCAGTCGGACGCTAGCAGGGGGTGTCAATCATCCTGATCGTATTGGAAAAGGTGGCGGACAAGTTAAGGAGCAGTGGTCTTATGACCTTTGCTTCTTAAATTAGTCTTTATGCCAACCTGAAATGTCAGGCGTAGAAGCAGCATCCGCTGCTTGATAAATCTACCCCAATGTGTCTATAAAACAATGGGAGCTGCCATGTTGTAACTTAGGTTACCATTTCTGCTGTGGCCAATTAGGTACAGTTATAAATTGATCACTAGAATGTGCAACCAATAGCGGTGTGGAATACAATAATGTTCTTCAATTCCATTTATAACAGGAACTGAAAATCTCACAATTTCAGAATGGAATTACTGGAAAAGGGGACAAAATAAATAATGAAAGTATATTGCAGACTTCTTTTTATATATGCAATTTATCATTTTATATTACCATCTCACAGTGCTTATTGTCCCTTTAAAATAAAATAAAAAATTAAAATGTACTTCTATAATTAATTTTGTACATTTTTGTTGAAGGGATATTTAAATAGGTAGAGGGCACATGTGTGGAGCACTACACGGCAGGAAAAATGAGTTGCCATTTAGTGCTCTTGCAAATGTATAACATTCTTGCAAAACTGCTACCATATAGTACTACAGAGTGCACGCTCCTGAACTTACATCCCAACCAAAAGTACAAAAAAAAATTGATAAAAGAAGTAAATTGGAAATTAGGATTTCATTTTAAGTTCTGTTTAGTTTGATTTTTTTTTACACATAAAATTAATCTAGAATGACTTAGCTAAAACCTAACCAGCCACATGTACAGCAATGGCTCTCTGCAATTGTAACTAATATTTGTTTTCTTTACAAAAACATTACATTCTGTTTCCAAGGCAATCGTCTCCAGCCTTCACATTGTTTCCCAGTGCTTTTTCATTGTATATCTGCAAAAAGCAGCCAAATCGCCCACCACAAATATCATGCCAAATTCTGCATAAAATGTTTGTCAACAGTGAATTGATATGTTGAAACTTCCAATTAAAATATACAGTGCATGACTGGATGGTATAATTTGGATTTAGGATATCACATTTTGGAAACTGCATAATTATTGAAACATTTATAATTTTATTAATTTTTTTTTTAGATGCTAGTGAATAAATGTTGTTCTTATAGAAGAATTATGCTATAAAAATGTTTGTTCTGTTGGCTAAATTTTGTAGCCTTACATGTTGGAGGGATAGTCTGGTAAATTAAAATGTATTACTGGTACAGTAAAGTATATTCAACTTTTTCTGTTTTAGAGCACAGTACATTCAGGCTCTCTTTTTAAAAGATAAGCACTAACTAATATAACCTATGTTCTTCATTTTGGATAATTACATTTATTATTTTCATTGATTTTTAAGACTATCTGTCTGGTAATCATTCTATTTCTCCATTAATCTATGGTAAAAAATATCTAAACCTAGGTAAGCTCATGTGCTATTTTCTAAGCCCTAGATGGCCCCTCTTATCTCAGTGAATTTTGACAGTTTTTCACAGTTAGAAAGCGCTAGTTCATATGTGCCATAAAGATAACATTGTGCTCACTCCTGTAGAGTTATTTATTTGTCAGGACTGATTGGCTAAAATGCAAGTCTGTCAAAAGAACAGTCTGCAGAGGCATAGGGGCCGATTTATCATTGTGCGAGCGGACGTGATCCGAAATTGTGGATCATGTTCGCTGCACATCGATAAGATAGCATACGCTTTCGGCATTTATCATTGCACCAGCAGTTCTGGTGAACTGCTGGTGCAATGCCGCCCCCTGCAGATTCACGGCCAATCGGCCGCCAGCAGGGGTGTGTCAATCAACCCGATCGTATTCAATCGGGTTGATTTCCGGCAATGTCTGTCCTCTGCCTCAGAGCAGGTGGACAGGTTATGGATCAGCGGTCTTTAGAAACACGGGGCATCAAGCTCCATACGGCGTTTGATAAATATGCCCCTTAGACACAAGGTAATCATAGCGGTAAAAAGTATATTATTATAACCATGTTGGTTTTGCAAAACTGGGGAATTAGAAATAATGTATTATCTAGCTTTTTAAAACAATAAAAATTTGAGGGTAAACTGTTCCTTTAACTCAACAGAAAAGTTTCCGGAAAGGCCTTTACGTGGGTAAAGTGCCTGTTTTTGAAATAGTAACCCCGCAGTCACCTGAAACTGGCTGATACAGTAGCCCATTCACACATCTTAAGGTTACAGTAAAAACCTGTAAAAGAAACCCCTTTGTTTATTTTGCAAGAGAAATACTGATTTACATGTGTGACATTAACCTATTAGAATTCAAAACCATCCTCACCATTGATTGACTAAATTAATGCCATATGTTTCTTGGTATGATGGGCATACTTCAATAGTCTGCATCAGGACCCCAAAAGCTACAAATGATGTGTTTTTCATTTTTATATATACAGAACATAAACAGAGTAAACAGAACATATTCTGCTATGTGAAGAACATTGGAATGTGACATATTCATATTTTCATGTGGGGTTAGCCCACTTGAGAATATGCGATCATGTTTGAGTGTGAGTAGGGTGGGTTTTTTTTTACTTTTTTTGCTTCATTGACCTCTACGGGGGAATACGTTAATGCACGCTCGATATTCTAACTTCGTTTTTTTACATGAGTCAGGTTAGTGCGCAAGTGAAAAGTTTTTACTTTCAACTTGTAATACAAGCATTACAGGTGCAAAAAACTTCTAGCGTAGTTAGCGCTTGAGCGGGAGCATTAAATATTGCTGCACTTGTAATCTGGCCCTAAGTTATCCATTGTAAAAACACAATTTAAAAGATGTCAGTACTGTTAGTGATAATTACGCCAGTGGGAGTATAACTTTTAATAAAATATTACAAATAAAATAGAAAAACACACCATTTGTAGATGTTGATGTGCTGAAGTAACTATAGAAATATGGTCATCATCATTAGTGTTGTTGATGTGTGTGAGGACAATATGTTAACGCCACACATTAAGTATTTTCCTTGCCGAGTGAACAAAGGGGTCACATTAATAGAACATTCTTTTAACCCCAAGAGGTAAAAATGGGCTTTATGTATGTGTCATTTTTGGGAGACCTCCCAGTTTCTATTTTGAAAAGAGGTACTTAACACAAAGTCCTTTTCTAGAGCTTTTCTTTTGAAAAATTAATTAAAAGCAATAGATTTTTAACAAACAAAATGATATAACATTGTGATCACTTGAGAAACTCAGCTACCAATTCTGGTGGAAAGTATTTTCAGTGCAAATCACCAAGAGATTGTATGCTGAAATTTAGTAACAAATGCCATCCAGATTTAAGAACCTAAAGATTGCATTGAAATGACTATAAAGTTGGTTAATATAGAATTCACAGATTTACTTCAGGGAAGGAATAAAGTATAATAACTAACAATTGGTTGGAGCAAATAAAACAAAAAAATGGATGAAACAAAATGCATATGCAGGAGAAACTGCGAACTATGACTGTTAGAGAGAATGCTTTCTGTTTGTTTTACCTGATTAAAGATATTTTTTGACTGGTAGTATTTCTACAAGATATTTATTTTAAATCTGTGAAAGTCACCTCTATTCTAGTTTTTATCATTTTATACTACATTTATATTACTTGTACTTAGCAGATATACTGCTCTGAAGTCAGTATCCAACGCATGTAAAACAGCAACCTTATCTATTCACCATAAAAACACATAAAGCTCCTGAATCTATTTATTATTGCAAAATTGTTTGACTGTAGCATTTAACAATCATAGGCTTATAAAACAGGGCTGTTGAATCCAAATATTTCCTAAAATGTCTACAATGTAAATGTGTTCCACCATTCATTCATTTGAAATATATATTGATATGCAAAGCTTAAAGGCACATTGTGGGATGGAAAAATGATCTGCTCTAATTGAATAGATAATGTAATGTTAGTATTACTAATACTAACTAAATAGCTAACAGTGTACATTTTAGGGGTAGATTTACTAAAGACCAGGCAGATAGGGGCGTACATCTTTGCCCTCTGCCCACCCAGTATCAAGTCTGGCAGGTAGTGATAAGCTGCCCACATTTATCATTTCACATTTGTGCAGGTGTGCCACCCTGTGCGCAATTGGCTGCATGAGAGCAGGGACCTTAAATCTCCCTGGTCGTAAAAGTCCAGAATGATTGATATTCGCCACATAACAGGTTGCAAAGTGCATTTAGAAGCAGCGGTCTGATGACCCCTGCTTCTTAACTCTTGACTGCAGGCTCGCTCCTGCGAACCTGCAACTGATGGAGCTCCGTAGCTGATACACCCCATGTATTTTAAATTAAAGAGTAATGTAAATTCACATTTTTTATTGGGCACTATAATGTAATGTCTCATTTGCATACATAAATGTAGGCAACACCCCTTTGTGAAATACACATCTATCAGCATAAAATTAGCCTTCTGAGAATACAATGAAGACTTCGTTGAAATTATCACTTAAAGGGACATAATACTCATATGCTAAATCATTTGAAAGTGATGCAGCATAACTGTAAAAAGCTGACAGGAATATATCACCTGAGCATATCTATGTAAAAAAGGAAGATATTTTACCTCACAACATCCTCAGCTCACCAGAGTAACCTGAATACTTGAATATGATCTCCATATTTATTAAAAAAAGCTGCGCACCAAGTAGTCATCGATCTCGCTGCTATTCAGCTTTTTACCAACTTTATTTATACCCTGTCACTAAACGCCGCCACTATACTAAAATGTTTGACCCCTATCCTGCTGCTCCCGGACCCCGCCGCAACTTTAATAAAGTTATTAATCCCTATACCGCCGCAACCTAAATAAAATGTATTAACCCCTATCCCGCCACTCCCGGACCCCGCCGCAACCTAAAAAAAGTTATTAACTCCTATCCCGCCACTCCTGGAGCTGCTGCCACTAAAGAAACATATTAACCCCTAAGCCTCTGGCCTCCCATATCACTACCATTAAATACAAATATTAACCCCTAAACCGCCAGCCCCCCCACATCGCCATAAACTAAATTAAGCTATTAACCCCTAAACCTAACACCCCGCTAACTTTACATTAAATTACAACATCCCTATCTTAAAATAAATTTAAACTTACCTGTAGAATTAAAAGAAACTAATTCTAAACTATTAATTAACCTACCCTAACTATTATACTACAATTACATTAAACTACCAATTAAATTAACTATATTACATATTAAAAAACCCTAACCCTACTCAAAATATTTAAATCTACTATTAAAAATTACTAACTTACAAAAAAAATAAACCTTTCAGACAATAGGAATGCAAGGGATGCCATCTTGGATGACGTCACTTGCATTCAAGTTCCAGTTTACGGCGGCGACCGTATTGAAGAGGAGCTCCGTGCCGGATGTCTTTAGGATGGACCCGCTCAGCGCCGGATGGATGAAGATAGAAGAGCCCGCATGGATCAAGACTTCGCCGGATGGACTAAGAAACTGTAAGTGGATCGTTGGGGGCTAGTGTTAGGTTTATTTAAGGTTTTTTTTGGGTGGGTAGGGTCTGGGCAGGCAAAAGAGCTAAATGTCCTTTTAAGGGCAATGCCCATACAAATGCCCTTTTCAGGGCAATGGCGAGCTTAGATTATTTTAGATAGGCTTTTTATTTGGGGGGTTGGTTGGGTTTTATTGCTGGGGGGCGTTTGTATTTTTTTTACAGGTGAAAGAGCTGATTTCTTTGGGGCAATGCCCCGCACAAGGCCCTTTTAAGGGCCATTGGTAGTTTATTGTAGGCTAGGGATTTTTTATTTTGGGGGGGCTTTTTTTATTTTGATAGGGCTATTAGATTAGGTGTGTTTCATTTTTATTTTTGATACTGTGGTTTTTTTTCTGTAATTTAGTGTTTTTTTATTTTTTGTAACTTAGCGTTTATTTTTTTTTGTAATTTAGTAATTTTTAATAGTAGATTTAAATAATTTGAGTACGGTTAGGGTTTTTTAATATGTAATATAGTTAATTTAATTGGTAGTTTAATGTAATTGTAGTATAATAGTTAGGGTAGGTTAATTAATAGTTTAGAATTAGTGTATTTTAATTCTACAGGTAAGTTTACATTTATTTTAAGATAAGGATGTTGTGATTTTACTGTAAAGTTAGCGGGTTGTTTGGTTTAGGGGTTAATAGCTTAATTTAGTTTATGGTGATGTGGGCGGCTGGCGGTTTAGGGGTTAATATGTTTATTTAGTGGCGGCGGGGTCCGGGAGCGGTGGGATAGGAGTTAATAACTTTATTTGGTTGCGGCGCTGTTGGGGGGTGGCAGAATAGGGGTTAATAACTTTTATTTAGGTGGCTGCGATGTCAGGGCGGCAGATTAATTGTGTTTAGACTCAGGGCTTATGTTAGAGTGTTAGGTGTAAACGTTACTTGTTTTCTACCATAGAAATCAATGGGATATCTGGCAGCATCGAACATAAGCTTTCGCTGCTTTCAGACTCCCATTCATTCCTATGGCATCCGCAGCATCCAGGGTGGCGGATTGAAAACCAGGTACGCTGGGCCGGAATAGCCACGAGTGTACCTTATAACTATTTGATATCTTTTAAAAAGTGTCAAATAGTGCCAAAAGTGTATTTGGAACATCTGTAATGACTGTACAGAGAATCAGTAAAGAACTGACGAAAGGGTACAAATATAGCACTCATGAACGTTTAGAAATTACGACAAGAAATTGTGCTAAAATATAACTTTTACTAGATCATTTAAAAACAGGGGTTTAACACACATTTTAAAATCCAATTTGGTCTACTACCATATAGTCAGAGAGTGTGAATACTAGCCTTTAGGAGATAGTATAGCCTTGTAAGGATCAGTATTAAGTCACATGTGATAGTGACTAGCTACGATTACCAATGTGGGTACTCGTCAATCAACCAGGGTAATTATACATTATCTAGGTCCACTCAGATGTATGATACATAACAAATGACTCAAGGTACTGATACACAGTATATAGAACTATGTGAATAAAATTGTCATAAATATAGTACTCAATGGTTGATTGTACTACCACTTGTGGTTTATGGCAAATAGTTGCTTATCAGTGTGTTCTGACATTGGAGACATCCAAATTCTGGCCTATAATACCAGAGTTCTGCTTGGACAGACTTTCAGTATATATGTGACATAAATCAGTGATCAAGCACCCCTAATATATATTCCTGTCTGCTAGATTTAGATTTGTAGTAAACTACAATATCGTAGTATATAGAGTTATCCTATTATATGGAGGTCTAGCAGACCAGTGGGTAGTGGCACTAACTAGTAGTCACATATACTAGAGACGTGAATACTACTGGTATGTCCAAAGATGTCGATTAATGGTACAGTTTGCTAGTAGGTTCAAGCACCAACCCCTAATAGATTGTCAATATTTGAATATATCGAGACTTAACATACCCACTACTATGGGGCAAAGGGGAACGTTCACTATACATTTTATACATGTTAATTTTGAGTAGTGCCATTGTTTCTTTCCTATTGACAACATCTGTAATGCCGTAAGCATCGATCTGTGTCAGATTGAGATTGCCGGATCGTATGTTACGTCACAGATTTCGACTTTTGCCCGTCTGTAGGCTTTGATAACTAGGTCGGATCAAGCTCGCCACAATTACCCTGCGGAATTCCAACGTATTTGTGGTTGACGGCTTGATAAATATCCCCCTAAAAGTAAGTTATAGTGCATCTTCATTACATCTAATTAATTAAACTCCATCTAAAAAATCACTAACATTTCAGATTTGATATTAACCCCTTAATGACCGAGGACGTACGCCATATGTCCTCAGAAATAATACAGTTAACGCCTGAGGACGTATGGCGTATGTCCTCAGTTTGGAAAGCAGCTGGAAGCGATCCCGATTGCTTCTAGCTGCTTTCCGGTTATTGCAGGATGCCTCGATATCGAGGCATCTTGCAATAACAATTTTTACCCCTCCGGTGCAGAGAGAGACACTCTGTGGCCCTCTCTACACCGGACATCGATGGCCGCATTCGTTGGTGGGTGGGAGCTGCAGTGGGAGGCGGGTGGGCGTCCATTGATGGTTTCTGTGCCTGAGTGGGGGGCGAGATCGGGGGCAGGACAGTTGGGGGAGTGCACGGATGCGCGTGCGTGCACGGGGGGTGGCGGGCGGGCGCGTGCACGGGGAGGGAGCGGGTGGGAACCGCTACATTACAGAAAATATAAAGTATAAGTGGGAGAAAGGGGGGGGAGGGAATGCCCCAAAAAGTAATCTAAGGGATCTGGGAGGGGGTGGGGGTTGGTCTGGGGGGGAATGGGAAAGCTACACTACAGAAAAAAAAAAAAAAAAAAAGATACATTATATTGTAAACTGGGTACTGGCAGACAGCTGCCAGTACCAAAGATGGCTGCCAAGATGGTAGAGGGGGAGGTTAGAGAGCTGTTTGGGGGGGCAGGGAGGTTGGGGGCTAAGGGGGATCCTACACAGCAGCATATGTAAATATGCAAAGGGAAAAAAAGAAAGAAAAATGGATGCCTTTTATTTCAGTACTGGCAGACTTTCTGCCAGTACTTAAGATGGCGGGGACAATTGTGGGGTGGGGGAGGTAAGAGAGCTGTTTGGGAGGGATCAGGGGGGGTGATGTGTCAGGTGGGAGGCTGATCTCTATACTAAAGCTAAAATTAACCCCTTCACTGCTAGCCATAATACATGTGTGATGCGCAGCGGCATTTAGTGGCCTTCTAAATACCAAAAAGCAACGCCAAAGCCATATAGGTCTGCTATTTCTGAACAAAGGGGATCCCAGAGAAGCATTTACAACCATTTGTGCCATAATTACACAAGCTATTTGTAAATAATTTCAGTGAGAAACCTAAAATTTGGAAAAAAATTGTGAAAAAGTGAACGATTGTTTTTATTTGATCGCATTTGGCGGTGAAATGGTGGCATGAAATATACCAAAATTGGCCTAGATCAATACTTTGGGATGTCTTCTAAAAAAAATATATATATATACATGCCATGGGATATTCAGGGATTCCTGAAAGATATCAGTGTTCCAATGTAACTAGCGCTAATTATTTTAAAAAAGTGGTTTGGAAATAGCAAAGTGCTACTTGTATTTATGGCCCTATAACTTGCAAAAAAAGCAAAGCACATGTAAACATTGAGTATTTCTAAACTCAGGACAAAATTTAGAAACTATTTAGCATGGGTGTTTTTTGGTGGTTGTAGATGTGTAACAGATTTTGTGAGTCAAAGTTAGAAAAAGTGTGTTTTTTTCAATTTTTTCATAATTTTTTTATAGTAAATTATAAGATATAATAAAAATAATGTTATCTTTAGAAAGTCCATTTAATGACGAGAAAAACGGTATATAATATGTGTGGGTACAGTAAATGAGTAAGAGGAAAATTACAGCTAAACACAAACACTGCAAAAATGTAAAAATAGCCTTGGTCCCAAACGGACAGAAAATGGAAAAGTGCTGTAGTCATTAAGGGGTTAAAAAGGGGATAGTTTACCATCACTTTAAGTATGGCGTGAAGGTAAGCCAGTTTTACAAATGTAAGATGGATCTCATTCATGACATGACAAATAAAAATGTATACTCTGTGCTTATATTATCTAAAGTGCTTGCTATATAATATATAGGTATTCACAATACAGACTTAAAACATCTTTCTGCAAACAAAAAGGCTGTCTCAACATTTTACTATTCTAATAAATATAGGAAAAACATTCTCCTCTTTGAAAATTACCTGCTAAAGATATTTATAATGCCACTTTCTTTATGTAGGAAAAAGGAGTCATCTGGATGATACTCTGCAAATAATCTGGATCACAATCTCACACGGTCTGAGGTATAGGTCACTTTACTCCCACACAGGTTGAAAACCCTGAGATTTTTTTTATTTAAAGGGATACTAAACCAAAAAAAAATCTTTCATGATTTAGATAGAACATGCAATTTTAAGCAACTTTCTAATTTATTCCTATTATCAATTTTTCTTTATTCTCTTGTTATCTTTATTTGAAAAAGCAGAAATGTAAACTTAAAGGGCCACTGTAAGAAAATATTTTCTATGCCTGTTACTAACTAACTACCCCAAATACGCTTTTTATCAATAGCATTTCATTAACATATCTCTACCGTATATCAGAAATCTTGTCTGCAAATTTAATTGTTTTCCAAACCCACTCCGTGGGTATCCTTTGCTCTGTACCAATCCGCTTACAATACCTAGGTTTCAAAATGGCGCTTTAAACACAAAGTTATTGGTTTAAGTATTTTGAACAAGCAGTGCTGAAAATAGTGGGCAGGATAACGTGACATCATTGGCGAATAAAAGATATAACTTTTAGAAAGTTATGAAACTTAGTTTTGGAGAAAATATAGGTCAGTAGGTTTTAATTAATGTTTATTAACTTTAATATGTTAGTTGTTTAGCTTAAAAATTATAACAGAAAGTAATCCTTTAAGAGCAGGCCCATTTTTGGTTCAGCACCTGGGTAGTGCTTGCTGATTGGTTTGCTACATTTAGCCACCAATCAGCAAGAGCTACCACAGTGCTGAACCAAAAATGGGCCGGCTCTTTAGTGTAAATTCCTGCCTTTTCCAATAAAGATAGCAAAATAACAAAGACAAATTGATAATAGGGGTAAATTAGAAAGTTGCTTAAAATCGCTCTGAATGAAAGAAAAAAAAATTGGGTTTTGGGCAATGACGTGATGACAGCACTGCTTAACTTTATTTAAAAAGGACAATGACAAGTATAAAGAAAGGGGGCATGCTGCTTAGAAGCCTGTATCTCAGGCATCTAAGCAGCTACAGACCCCCAAGACCACTATTGGAAAGGTAATCGCCTAACCTTTCCAACGGTGTAAGTCTTGGGGATCCGAAAAAATAAATATATATATATTTAAAAAAAATAAATAACTTAAATCAGCTTAGCACCCAGGTGGGAAAGTGCTTTGCACTCAAAGGGTTAAAGAGACAGTCTACTCCAGAATTTGTATTGTTTAAACAGATAGATAATCCCTTAATTACCCATTCCTCAGTTTTGCATAACCAAAACACTATATTAATACACGTTTTACCTTTGTTGTTACCTTGTAGCTAAGCCTCTGCAGACTGCCCCCTTATTTCAGTACTTTTGGCAGACATTAATTTTAGCCAATCAGTGATCACTCATAGATACCTCCACAGGAGTGAGCACAATGTTATCTTTATGGCACAAATAAACTAGCTCTGTCTATCTGTAAAAAAACGGTCAAAAATGCACTTAGATTAGAGGCGGCCTTCAAGGGTTTAGAAATTTTTATATGAGCCTACCTAGGTTTAGCATTCAACAAAGAATACCAAAAGAACAAAGCAAATTAAATGATTAAAGTAAATTGGAAAGGTTTTTTTTTAAAATTGCATGCTCTATCTGAATCATGAATTTTGACTAAACTGTACCTTTAAGTTACTTTTGGTAGCTAATTAAAAAAAAAAAATTTTTTAATGCTTTTTAAAAAGATGAACTTATTTCTCTAATAAATTAGAACAATATAAATAAAAAAGGATTGGCTATTTCATAGAGTTTTCTTGCTGGCTGACCTGCTGAGAACAGAGTTAAGGTTATGGAGGTAGACTGAGTATATTGAATTGATTGAATAGATCTTATGAGGATATATTTGAAATATATTATTCCACACTTTCCTGCAGTGCCTTTTTGTTTGTCAATCATCAGAGCCTACAGGAATAAGCTCAACACATGCATTTTCCCTTTTCCATACATATTGAGTATTGATTATGTCAATGCTTGTACACTGGATGAAATCATGTGCATGACACTTACTGTAAAATGCAATGACATGGGGGCACCAAACATATGGTACAACAGGGAGCATCATTTGGAAGAATTCAGAAAGAGATAATATTTAAAGGGACATACAGTAATACTCATATGCTAATCACTTGAAAGTGATGCAGCATAACTGTAAACAGCTGACAGGAAAATACCACCTGAACATCTCTATGTAAAAAAGGAAGATATATTACTTCACAATTTCCTCAGTTCACCAGAATAAGTGCTGTGTAAAAAGTTATCTTTCAGTTAATGCCCAGCTCCAGGTAAAAAAAGAAGGAACAGCAGCCAATCAGCATCAGCAGTGCTGAGGTCATGAACTGTTTTACTGTGATCTCATGAGATTTCACTTAACTATCATGATATTTCATAGTAAACTTCCTTAAACTGAATAGGGAAATCACAAGAGTGTGCATGAGGCTCACTCCCTTGCAAGTCCAAGGACAGACATACTGTTTGTTGCTTAAAGTCCTTACAATGGCGTGTGAATACTTAGGACATTTTGAGGTAAAATATATTTCTTTTTTTTGGGGGCGGAGCCAAGCCACGCTGGTAGATGGCTGTGTTGTAGGAGAGCTCCTCAACCCTCAAGTCATACAAAGCATATTTAAAGTATATAAATACTCCTCTTTTATCCATTACCTACTACAAATGGGAGTACTGAGGTAAAGCCTACCTAATAATGCAATCTTAACAGGTAATGTGAGGACCGCAACAACTCTGCTTGAACTCAGCGCTCAGCGGCAGTCACAGAGGCGCCATCAACATCCGCGCCGGGACAGAGACAGAAAGCCCGTGTCAGTGGGGCTGAACTCACAACTCACCTCCTGCTTACAACCAAATAGGAGAAAGCGGACAGTCGCGGCAGGCGAGCGGTTTGACCCTGGGACGTGATCCTCATCTGACAGCAAACAGGGTAAGCCAGCCGCTCACACACTATATCGCAACGAAGGGAGACAGCAGGGCCTAAGTGCGCAACACATCAACTTGCAGCACACGAGGACAGCGCCGTTCAGACTAACGGCTCACATTAGATAATCACTAACACTAGCCCTAAGACTCGATCAGCACCAACTGAACTGTCACTCACACATGAACATTTATAAAGTATAAGGACGCAGGAATTGCATACAATACCCAGTTTATCATTAAAGGGAGCGGAGACAGTGAAAGTGTAAAAATACAAGCTGGCATCTAACATTATCCATTGTTACACATATAGAGTACTCTAAATACAGGCATACTCGATATTACTAAAAACAGCTTGCAAATCAGGGCTGTTACTGTACAACTGGCGACCTGACTTTTATTATTCCTCAGGGATCTGCAGCGGCCATCTTAAGTTGTTTTGGGAACTTTACCACTCGCAGCTTCTAAAACCCCTCCTAACACAACAGATATATAGAAGCTATTATAAAAACTAAAAAACAATAAAAAAAAAGAGGAGAGGAGGAAGAGAAAAGAATTATAATAAAAAGGAGGAAAAAAAAAAAGTGAAACCTTTCGGGTCTACTTAATCACTCAAAACAGGGACTACAACATTGAACAACCAGATTTATCTCACTAAGCTACTATTCCCCAACTTCCACATCAAGAAAGGAATGCACATCATACAGGGCCAATCCTTTTAACACATTACCCATAAAATAGGAAGAGACCCTGAGGGATGCCTTGTAAAAAGCAGCAGAAAGCTGAAAAAAATATTCCAGCAGGCACGCTAAATAAATACTTAAAACAAGTTGACCCATCTATTACACCTCCAACTGAAACCATCATGGAGACAGTCCCAAGGGCCAACACACAGCAACAGCAGGGTATGGATATACAAGTGCAACACACAATTACAAAGGATGACCTTAGACACTTATCCTCCAAAGAGGACATTAAAGAGGCAGTGCAGGAGATGCGAAATCTCTTTAATGAACTAAGGAAAGATATCTCAGCCTTAGATAACAGAGTCTCTCAGGTGGAAACTAAACAGCTTGAACACACAGCCTCAGCCACTTCGATGAACGCAGACATTCAGAGCAACTCAGAGGCAATACAACAACTCACCGACAAAATTGAAGATCTAGACAACAGAGGTCGACGTAATAACTTACGTTTTAGAGGGATATCAGAGACTATCCACCCCCCTGCCATAAATGGCTACCTTCAGAGTCTATTCCGAACTCTAAAAGACTCCCCATCTTCTCCAGACATCATTCTGGAGCGTGCCCATCGAGCACTACGGTCTAAACCCCCACCCAAGGCTCCCCCTAGAGACATCATTGTCCGTTTTCTAAATTACAGAGACAAAGAAGAGATTCTCAGGTGTGCACGCCTTAAACATCCAATTCATCATGCTGGCGAAGAATTGCAAATTTTCTCTGATTTATCACCAACAACCCTTCAGAAAAGAAGGGAACTGGGTCACATTACTGCCAAATTACGGGCCCACAAAATCCAATACCGTTGGGGCTTCCCAGTTTCCTTAATGGCCTCATATCAGAATAAACTTCTCATATTCCAACCTGGCTCAGACGAACAGGCCTTCCTCTCCGGACTGTCCATTGATACTGATCAGTCACAACGGGGATCACCCCAGGATTAGGCATCCCCACTCACGTGAAATTGAAGCCACTGGCTGGTGCCTACATAACATATAGGTTTTCTTGGTTGCTCTCTTCTGATTGCTGACCTTCTTGCGGAGACCTCCTGAACTGTATCCTTTTTCTTATAGCTGGAATCGAGCTTAGGTTACTATGATTGTTACTTGCTTGCTGTGACACTGACCTCCAGTGACCCAAAATGTCAGGAAGGAAGGACGTTCATAGGTCTGAGAGACTTGGCTAACTTAGCAGAACGTATAGTTCAAGAGGGACAATATTTAAGGGCAATTGCCATATTATTTATCTGCAGTTAGCACGATACTTTTACTAAAAATTTAAAGTGTTAATTTTAATGTTAATAGAATTAGACAGTTACCATTTACAATGTTTCTAATAGCAGCTGTGCTTATCTCCCTCTTATTGTATATACGTTGCCAAAATGTAATCTGAACCTTCCTAACCTGGTGATGAATCCCATATATTAACACAAACATTGGTCTCCCAGAGGTCCCACTACTGGAAATTTTTTTAATAGCTTCCAAGAGGGGGACTGTGTTCCACTTGCCTACTTAGACATGATTCTATCTAATTCATATTTTCTCTCATACCCTATTGCCAATAACCTTTATCCTTTCCCCTTTTACCTCCCCCCCTCCCTCCCCCCCCCCCCCCTTTTTTTTTTTTTTTTTTTTTTTTCTCTCTCCCCCTCCCCCCTCACCAACCCTTCCCACCAAATCTCTCTCATCTTTCCCCTTTTTCGCCTAACCAACCTTTTCTCCCGTACTCCTTTCCTCTTTTCTCATCTCTCTTTTTATCTCTTCATCCAACGCATATCCATCACAAATTCTGGTTACTCTGAGATGGTAATCTTATAATGTTCCCTAGATAATATATATCACTGTTATTTGGAGTCCAAAGTCTATTTTTTTTGTTTCTTGTATTGACTTGAGGGTTACTACCCTGTTTGAAAAACTTTCTTAGATAATTTGTTGCATTACTTGAGTGGTTGTATAGTTTGTATAAGAAAGTTTACTTTTACCTCACCTTGAACACTACTTGGGCTGCGAGTATACACCGGGCCTAAAAACTTCTTTCTCAATTTTTTATTCCCCCTTCTTTTCTTCTTATTCTATCAGCCTTTCCTATCCATTTAGCCACTCTCTTCCTTGTTTTTTTTTTTTTTTTTTTTTTTTTTTTTTTTTGTCTTTCCAGGATGAACCGGAGACAGAGCAAATTTGGCTCGCATAGCCTAACGCTAACTACAATTAATGCCAAAGGTCTAAATAATCCAGGTAAACGGTCCATAGCTTTTAGGGCTCTGAAAAGTCTGTATAGTCATGTGTTGTTTCTTCAAGAGACACATTTCCGTAAGGGAAAAGAACCGAAATGGTTCAATCCACAATATCCCACTGCCCTATTCGCCTCGGGACAATCCAAGAAAGGAGGCGTAGGTATCTTAATTCATCATTCACTACCTATGAAAATTTCACACATAGAAAGAGACCCGGAAGGGAGATACTTGATTGTAACGGGATCATTGTACGAGCACCCAATAACATTGGCTACTTTGTACAGCCCAAATACTGAGCAGCATGTTTTCATGTCCAGAATATCTAAACTCCTGCTGGATCACGCGAAGGGCCCGGTCTTCCTATCTGGTGACTTTAACTTAGCCATGGACACCTTATTAGACACTTCAAATGGCACAACCAGCACCCCCCCCAGAGTACTGAAATCTGTCAAAAACACAATTTCAAACCTCCAACTCCACGACATATGGCGCACACTGCACCCAACACATAAAGATTATACATATTATTCTCCACCACACAATAAATATTCTCGTATAGACTATTTTTACACAGATTCCAATGGTTTGGACATGATTACTGATTGCTCAATTGGCTCTATAACCTGGTCGGACCATGCACCAGTGACATGTCAGGTCCAGTGGCCTGATCTCCCCCCCACAACCTATATATGGCGACTAGATGACTACCTATTGAATGACCCTATTATCAAACTTGACATCCAAAAGTCCCTAGAAGACTATATATCACATAATAATCCTATGCATACTTCACTTATAAACGTATGGGAGGCACACAAATGCGTTATACGAGGGGATTTTTTGAAACATAAAGCACGACTCATTAGACTGCATAGACTAAAACAGGCAGAATTGCTCCACACCATTTCACAATTAGAGGGGAAACACAAAGGAGACTTATCTGATACCGACACTAAAAATGCCTTAGATAATGCAAGAATGGCCCTAAAAACACTTTTATTAGAAGCCTATCACCGCAAAACCCTGAACACAAAGCAACAATACTATGAGGGTGGTAACAAGCCCGGGAAGCTATTGGCCAGAGCAGTGCGTAGAAGACAACTAAAATCACACATTCACTTTATACAAAACCCAGATGGCTCGGTGACCAAAGGCAGCAAACAAATAGCTAATTCCTTCCAATCTTATTATCAGACATTATATAATATAAGCCAGTCAGCAGACCCAACAGCTCCCCATGATAACATACCGGACAGAGCACTCCTGATAGATCAGTACCTAGCCACGCTGGCTTTGCCGCGGCTGGACGCTGAACAAAGAAACTATTTAGATTCTCATATCTCTGCAGATGAGCTTCTGCAGGCCATCAAAGACATCCCTAGTGGAAAAAGTCCAGGCCCAGATGGGCTCTCCATAAAATATTATAAGTCATATATCGAAACACTAGGGCCGCTGATGATCCAACTTTTTAACAGCTTGACCGAGCGGCCAGAGCTATCTAAAACTATGTTAGAGGCGCACATCACCGTCTTGCCCAAACCAGGCAAGCCCCCTACTAACCCAGCAAATTTCAGACCTATTTCACTATTAAATTTGGATATCAAAATTCTTGCCAAAATCTTAGCAAATCGGCTTAATAAATTTCTCGCAAATCTTGTCTCCTCTGACCAGGTGGGGTTTGTGCCTGGTAGGGAGGCACGTGATAATACCACAAAAGTGATTCAGATAATAAACTTTGCGCAAACGGAAAGAGTGCCTTTGGCACTATTCTCGACGGACGCAGAGAAGGCCTTCGATCGGGTCGATTGGCTCTTCCTGCGTCAGGTCATGAAGACCATGAATTTTGGGGACTATTTCTTAGACATGGTCTTTGCCCTTTACTCAGCTCCTAATGCCCGTATCAGAATTAACGGAACTCTATCAGACACCTTCCCTATATCTAACGGGACCCGACAGGGATGCCCGCTATCCCCTCTACTTTTTGCGCTCTCAATTGAAGCACTAGCGCAAAGGGTACGCCTCAATCCTAACATTAAAGGAATCCACATTGGTAACACAGAGCACAAACAGGCGTTATACGCTGATGATGTTCTGTACACCCTTACTAGTATAGATACATCAATCCCGGAACTACTTTCTGAATTGGAGGTGTACGGAAACCTCTCTAACTTCCATTTAAACCTCTCAAAATCCGAACTCCTTAATATCAACTCTCCTCCCGAACATACCCAATTCCTAGCACAACACCACAATGTCCCCCTAGCAGCCACTAAATTGAAATACTTAGGCATCTACTTAACGGCAACTGTATCAGATCTCTATAAAAATAATTATCTAACTATTAAGAAGGAGATATCTGATGACCTATCTTCCTGGAAAAATAAATCATTGTCTTGGCTGGGAAAGATAGGCCTCATTAAAATGAACATTTTACCACGCATACTTTATGTTATGCAAACTACCCCCATACACCTACCAGCGGACTTCCTCCCTACACTCCAAAAAATTTTAGAACAGTTTATCTGGTTAGGAGTGAGGCCCAGGGTCCCTAAAAAGACGCTCTACCTCCCCAGAGATAGGGGGGGACTAGGATTCCCTGATTTAACATTATACAGAAGGGCCATACTTTTACAGAGACTAACTGAGTGGGCGCACAATTCTTCGCAAAAACAGTGGGTTAGGATTGATGGGCAGATTCTCAATTCCAATAACGTCGCTTCCCTGGCTTGGACCCCTGTGACTAAGCGCCCAAAAACACTGCAAAAATACCACTTAATAACAGAAACCCTTTTGGAGTGGGACAGAATGATTTCCACCAGCACACACATATCAAAACTTACCTCCCCACTAATTCCAATTTTGGAGAATCCCGATTTACCCTACTACGAATTGAGCAGAAACAGAGATAAACCATACAAATTGAGAGTAGGCGCCCTGCACTTTGCATTGACTAACGGCAGACTTAGACCGCAGCACGAACTGACAGAACATTCAGACTACATCTTCTCATCATGGTTGAGATATCACCAGTTATCCCATTATCTGTCACATCATAAAAATAAATCTGATTTCCTTAGAGAACTCACCCCGTTTGAAACCCTATGCACAGACCTTACCCCACCAAAAAGATTAATTTCAAAAATATATAAACTACTACTTATTCCACCTGACTTGCAATTACCGACATATACCATTGCATGGAATAAAGACCTTAATAATGAAATAGGAGAAGAGGAATGGCTCAAGTCATTCAGACTGGTTAAACATTCATCAGTCTCTGCGGTAGTCCAGGAAATACAACTTAAACTACAAATGAGATGGTATTACACACCTTCCAGACTACACCGGTTTTTTCCAACGGCCTCAGCGGCCTGTTGGAGGGGATGCGGGGAGATGGGAACACTCTCGCACATCTGGTGGTCCTGCCCTAAACTAACTAATTACTGGGCGACAGTCATAGAAGAGATGTCTAATATATTAAAAGTACATATATCAAATTCCCTCGAAACCATTTTGTTTCTACATTTACCTGAATCCATCGGTAGGCAGGAGCGGGCCCTTCTCCTGATAATGTTGACTGGAGCGAAAAGACTGATCCCCAGACTTTGGAAATCAAAAGAGGTACCCACCCTTGTAGAGTGGAGTGCCGCCGTAAATGATTTATTAACTTTAGAAAAGTTACACTATTTTCAGAGCAACCAAATGGATACATACGAATCTATGCTTGCTGCGTGGAACTCACCTCATCTTGGTTAAGTTGATTTCTGACCGCCGGGCGTGAAAATAATTTACCACTGAATTTGGCCGGTCTCATCCTGGGAAACTTTGTTTCCCCCCCACCCTTACCCCTTTTTTTTTTTTTTTTTTTTTTTTTCTTTTCTCTCTCCTCCTTCTTCTTTCTCTATCCTTTCCAGGGCCTGGTGTGTGCGGGTCGCCTTAATTGGAGCTTTCTGTTCATAAAGGTATTAATATTTCTATTTGTTGAACATTACTATTAAAAATGTCAGGCTTTAATTTCTTTCGTAAAAGGACAATATTTTCTGAAATTATGTAATACATTGAAATGTATGCTCTTGCTCTATATTTTGTCCATGTACCGCATTTAAATAACCTTAAATAAAGCTCTTTTTAAAAAAAAAAAAAAAAAAAAAAAAAAAAATATATTTCTTTTTTTATATAGAGATGTTCAGGTGATATTTTCTAGTCAGCTTTTTACAGCTATGCTGCATCACTTTCAAGTGTTTCAACATTTGAGTATCATGTCCCTTAAGTTTTTTTATAAGCTCACGTACAATCTATTTGATTTACAGTAAAGAACACACTTTTTTTCTGTTGAATTTATTATTAAAAATAGTAATTTATATCATTTATGCTAGTGGTCTTATTTAACAACAGTTGCAATTCAATAATAAGCCAATTAATGAATTCTGTAACATTAGGCTATACAGAAATCCTATCATTTTCTCACATTTTCTCATTCTCCGTCTCATAATGTTAGTGCTTTTGTGTAAACATATACTAACAAATATTGCAAAGACCTAAGGGGAATGTCATTTCAACAAATATTAAAATACAGCAATATCTTTCCTGCTTCTAAACCGAAAAATAAGTATCACATATCAGATATAGCTGTGCTACTTTTTCATTTTTATATCCCTATTTTAGCTACCGAACTATCTTTTCTACCACTGTTCCCTGGCTTTCTGCCCAGATGCACAGACATTTGTGCTAGTAATGGTTTTTTTGTAGCAGGATCTTGGTTAAGCTGTGAAAATACACTCTTGCTTTTCTTTTCTTCATGTAAAGCTTTTTCTACTTACCTTTGATTCAGAGCAATTTGCACATATGTTTGAAAACGTGCCAGCACCCCGCCAACTGCCACATTAAATTACTTAAGGGAATTGGGGGCATAAAGTGTTGTACTTGAATTTCGCATCCGGCAAATTTCTAACTTGTAATTACCTGTGAAAAAAAAAAAAAAATACATCTGCTTTTTTGGTACTTACAGATCTGAAAGTTTTAATAAGCCATGCAAAACAAATGTTCAAAGTTACAGTAACAAGAATAAATTCATTTTGAAATACCCACAGCAAACTATATATATATATTCATCCAACCCGGTATAGCACTCACAGAGACAAAGATATATTATTACATCCAGCCCGGGGTGCTTTAAAAAGCAAGTACATGCAGCCAGAAAGTAAAAAGCACTCACCGGGTCTTAAGATCAACACCAATTTAATTAAAGTGACGTTTCGGGGTTGCCCCCGTCCTCAGACAAAGCCTGCATCACTATGGGATGGTTCCCAGAACATGACAAAGACTTTTCATTGCTGCAGTGGCCCGCTCAGTACCCGGATCTCAAGCCTATTAAACATCTTTGGGATGAGCTGGAAAGGGCTATTCCCTGCAGGCCTACACCACTGTCAAATCTCCAGGAGTTGCGTGACAAACTCTTCTCTGTATGGTACACAATATCTCCACAATGCTTTCAGCATCTTGTTGATTCCACGCCTAGACAAATTCAGGCTGTTTTGAATTAGGGGGCTAGGTAGCTGTACCTAATATAGCGGCTGCACAGTGTGTAAAAAATCAATAAATAAATAGAGAGAGAGAGAGAGAGAGAGAGTGCAATTTTTTTTAGCCCAATAGTGCTTTTCACAAAGGATAACTTTCCTGAACTATTTCAGTTTGATCTTGCCTAACAAGGTTAGTTCAGCTCAAAATACCAGGCAATCCTCCTCTGAACAAGGGAAAGGGCAACCCCAGAAGATTGTTTCACCTCGTCAGTGAGGTCAAGCCAAATCCATCTAAGCACATTGGGCAAGGAGTCCACATCAGGTTTCCCCCATCACCCTTAGGGAGACTTTCCTCAGGGCCATAACACAAATACATACAGAAAGAGAAGCAGTCTGCCAGGAATGAACACCAGCTCAGTGGCTTTTGGCCCAGTTACCACCTACTAATAGCTTGTTTTAGCCTAATTGTGCTTTCCACAAAGGAAAACCTCCCCGGAGTATATAAATCTGATTCTGGTCTAACAATGTCTGTGCAGCCCTAAAAAAAACAGGCAATTCTCCCCTCTTGTGAATGATCACATTGTGTTACCATTGTCAGGATGTGGGCTAGAGTATGCTTCAGTGTATTCTGAACAACTTATTGCATTGACCACCTCACTGATCAAATAAAAACCAGGCACCTGACTGTGTAATCATACCATATTTCTAGAACCTATGCTCAGTGCTGTTTCAAGTTGGTACTACTACCTATAATAGTAATGTGTGCTGCTACAGACTACACATCAGATTCGACTGCAACATGTTTAACCAGCTATATAGGGTTATTGTGGTACACTTGTGAATTAGCTCCATGTTCTTAAAACAACAAGCTTCTCACTCCACCATTAGTACTTTACCTTTGAAAGTAACTAAGTGTGTTTTTAAAGTGTGTATTTTCCTATTTTTTTATGGTTTATTAAAAGCAAAGTTTTGAGAGAGAGCATCTTATTTTCCCCTTCAGAAATACAGAGATAATTTTATTAGGGATTTGGTAACCAGGAGGTATTGGGTAGGTAGGAAGCCTGGTTCAATTTAGGGACGCGAGGTGTTTTTTTTTTCCCTCTTTCTTCTTTTCTTCCCCCCCACGTTAGAGCAAAGGAGCAAGACATAGGCCTAAACTAGGGGCCTATATGTAATAATGTTGTATCATGATCTAAGATAAAAAAAAAAAAAAAATCCCAACATTGAGGTACAGGTATTTAGAAAAGATCCATAGTATGGTGAGCATTAATGTTCTTAACTATAATTTCACTTGGTTCCTTTATAAATTAGTTTAAGTTAGCTTTTAATATGGAAATGTATTCTCTTTATGACGTGCCCTGCGAGGTGCGATGTTGATATGTTATGTATGTACCCTTTGTTGGATATAAATAAAAATATAAGAAAAGCTAAGTTTTAGCTACTGCACCTCATCTTCAACAACTCATGCTAAGTTGTCTACTTGAATAAAACATTGTGCGATACATCTTTCTCTATACCTAGAGTGCTATAAGTGTATTCTGTCCAAGAGGCGGTTCTTTACCAATCCTACACACCATGGTATCTAGCAATAATACTCAGCACCTACAACCCATAATAATAACTCTACGGGGCATATTTATCAAGCTCCGTATGGAGTTTGATGCCCCGTGTTTCTAGCAATCCTTCAGGAAGACCGCTGCTCCTTAACCTGTCCGCCTGCTCTGAGGCGGCGGACAGACATCGTCAGAAATCAACCCGAGCAAATACGATTGGGTTAATTGACACCCCCTGCTAGCGTCCGATTAGCCGCAAATCTGCAGGGGGCAGCATTGCACCAGCAGTTCACAAGAACTGCTGGTGCAATGATAAATGCTGACAACCTATGCTGTCGACATTTATCGATGTGCAGTGGACATGATCTGAAATATCGAATCATGTCCGCTCGCACAATGATAATTCGGCCCCTATATCTATAGGGGATTTATGGTATATAATATATGAGTAGTGCCATTGGAACCTTTTTCTTTAGGATTTACCATCACTTTAAGTCATAAGGTAAAAATATGTATTTGTATTCCATAACAAATTACTACCTACGCAATATATTGATATCAGATCTTAAATGCTGCACAGATTATCATTACATCTAATCCACTGAGCTGACATATTGCAGAAACATTGATACAAGTTGAAAAGGACAATACAATAAAAAAATAAAAAATATTTTTTTTAATAATGATATATTTTATTATGACATAATGACATTTATTTATAGTGTCATTTAAAATATTATTTTTTCAGTTTTAAAAAAAAAGCATCATGACACGCTAAAGTATTATATCATGGGAATAATAAATCCTATATAATAAATGGCCAAGAATGTGACAAACATACCTGACCGTTTGGATCCTGACACTCAGCACAGAGCAAGGCTGAAGCGGAGTGTCAGGGAGCGTGGCCGACGGGAGCGTTGTGATGGGGGCATGGCCGGGCGTCGCGAGGGGCGTGACCGCGTGCGGCGATGGGCGTGGTCAGGCGGGTGTCACCATGATGGGGCGTGGCCGGGTGGGGTCCCGCGATGGGGGCGTGGCCATAAAGCAAAGGCTTTCAATGAAGACAGAGCCAGAGAGGGAGCAGGAGAGGGAGTGAGAAGGGCCAAAGAGGGGGGAGAAGGGCCAAAGAGGGGGGGGGAGAGAGAGAGCCAAAGAGGAAAGAGAGCCAAAGAGGAGAGAGAGCCAAAGAGGAAAGAGAGCCAAAGAGGAAAGAGAGCCAAAGAGGGGGGAGAGAGAGACAAAAAGTGGGGAGAGAGACAAAGAGGGGGAAGAGAGAGAGCCAAAGAGGAGAGAGCCAAAGAGGAGAGAGAGCAAAAGAGGGGAGAGAGCCAAAGAGGGGGAGGGAGAGCCAAAGAGGGAGGGGAGAGAGCCAAAGGGGGGAGAGAGCCAAAGAGGGGGGGAAGAGAGCCAAAGAGGGGGGGGAGCCAAAGAGGGGGAAGAGAACAAAAGAGGGGGGAGAGAGCCAAAGAGGGGATAGAGAGAACAAAAGAGGGGGGAGAGAGCCAAAGAGGGGATAGAGAGAGCAAAAAAGGGGGGGAGAGAGCAAAAGGGGGGGGGGGGAAGAGAGCCAAAGAGGGGGGGGAGAGAGCCATAGGGGGGAGAGAACCAAAGAGGGGGAGAGAGCCAAAGGGGGGGGGGGAGCCAAAGAAGGGGGAGAGAGAGAGCCAAAGAGGAAAGAGAGCCAAAGAGGAGAGAGAGCCAAAGAGGAGAGAGAGCCAAAGAGGGGGAGAGAGCCAAAGAGGGGGAGAGAGAGCCAAAGAGGAGGGAGAGAGAGCCAAAGAGGGGGGAGAGAGAGCCAAAGAGGGGGGGGAGAGAGAGCCAAAGAGGGGGGGAGAGAGAGCCAAAGAGGGGGGGAGTGAGCCAAAGAGGGGGGAGAGAGCCATAGGGGGGGAGAGAACCAAAGGGGGGAGAGAGCCAAAGGGGGGGGAGAGCCAAAGAAGGGGGGGAGAGAGAGACATAGAGGAGAGAGAGCCAAAGAGGAGAGAGAGCCAAAGAGGGGAGAGAGCCAAAGAGGGGGAGAGAGAGCCAAAGAGGGGGGAGAGAGAGCCAAAGAGGGGGGAGAGAGAGCCAAAGAGGGGGGAGAGAGAGCCAAAGAGGGGGGAGAGAGAGCCAAAGAGGGGGGAGAGAGAGCCAAAGAGGGGGGGAGTGAGCCAAAGAGGGGGGGAGAGCCAAAGGGGGGGAGAGAGCCAAGGGGGGGGGAGAGCCAAAGAGGAGAGAGAGCAAAAGAGGGGAGAGAGCCAAAGAGGGGGGAGAGAGAGCCAAAGAGGGGGGAGAGAGAGCCAAAGAGCGGGGGAGAGCCAAAAGGGGGGGAAGAGAGCCAAAGAGGGGGGAGAGACCAAAAGAGGGGGGAGAGAGAGCAAAAGAAAGGAGGGAGAGAGCCAAAGAGGGGAGAGAGAGACCAAAAGAGGGGAGAGAGAGAGCAAAAGAGGGGAGAGAGAGAGCAAAAGAGGGGAGAGAGAGAGCAAAACAGGGGAGAGAGAGAGCAAAACAGGGGAGAGAGAGAGCAAAAGAGGTAAGAGAAAGAGCAAAGGAGAGGGGGGAGAGAAAGCAAAAGAGAGGGGGGAGAGAAAGCAAAAGAGAGGGGGGAAGAGAGAGCAAAAGAGAGGGGAGAGAGAGCAAGGGGTGGGACCGCTGTACTGCAAAAAATGGCCCATGTACACAGGCTTCAGTACTAGTATTTAAATAATTACCATTATAATTATTATTATGTCTGCATAGTATACATTTGCATGTTTTTTTCTTTTCAAAAAATATTACGAGTTACAACTATCAAATAATAGCTTCCAAAATTGTGATGTCATATCTTTCAAATGGAGTGAGGTGGATTTTCACAAAGTGCATTGGTCTCAGGAGAGCATGCACCTGTTTATATGATGTAAATTAAAATGAATGTGCCATATCTTTATAAAGCCATTCAAAATATATTCTCCATAGACATTACGGTCCTTGAATATATTAAAATGCACTTTATTAAAAAGAAAAAAAAATAGTGCAATATTCATGCTTGGTATAAAAACGATCATTAGAAGCATGGATAAAAGCATGAATGCAACGCATTTGGGCATAGCAACAGTAATTATAAATTGTTATTAATTAACGAGCAACATTTGGTTTAAGATTGTTAGTCATAACATTATTTGTACATATAAATTGATTAATGCTATATATGAAATATGAATTTCATATGCGCATCCTCCAGTATTCTTATATGGGGTGATATTGTCAAAATAAGGACACATTTAGGGCTAGATGACAAGTGGCGCGCTATTGTTAGCACAGGTTACTATAAGCAATGCCGTGCTCATGGCAACTTGTGCTCATATTACAAATTGAAAGTAAAGACGTTCACCAGAGTACACACAAATGTAGCACTCGTCAGACTTGTGCACATTGAGATCTAGGGGCATATTTATCAAGCTCCTTATGGAGTTTGATGCCCCGTGTTTCTGGCGAGCCTTCAGACTCGCCGGAAACACAAGTTATGAAGCAGCGGTCTAAAGACTGCTGCACCATAACATGTCTGCCTTCTCTGAGGCGGCGGACAGACATCACCAGAAATCAACCCGATCGAATGCGATCAGGTTGATTGACACCCCCTGCTAGCGGCCGATTGGCCGCAAATCTGGAGGGGGCGGCATTGCACCAGCAGTTCACAAGAACTGCTGGTGCAATGATAAATGCTGACAGCGTATGCTTTAAGCATTTATTGATGTGCAGCGGACATGATCCGCAATATCGGATAATGTCCACTCGCACAATGATAATTCAGCCCCCTATTTCAAAGTGTAAGAGTTAAAAGAAAAAAAATGTGCATCAAATACATTATAAATACATTATAATAAAGTGTTATAACTAATTACAACAATTTACATAAATATTCATATTTTATATATATATATATATATATATATATATATATGTATATATATATATAAAGAGAGAGAGAGAGTAAAGAGAGAGAGTAAAGAGAGAGAGTAAAGAGAGAGAGTAAAGAGAAAAGGGTAAAGAGTAAAGAGTAAAGAGAAAAGAGAAAAGAGAAAAGAGAAAAAAGAGAGAGAGATTCACACTTTTGAGCCCTTTCCACTCAAATACCGCAAAACATGATCAAATATTTTTATTCAATTTAACATTTTATTATGTGTTTCAATGTGTATTTACCATAAATATTTTACATTCCAATGCTCTTAACATAGTAGAAAATGTTCTTAGTATTTTTATATATATATATATACAGTGGATATACAAAGTCTACACAGCCCTGTTAAAATGTCAGGTTTCTGTGATGTAAAAAAATGAGACAAAGATAAATCATTTCAGAACTTTTTCCACTTTTAATGTGACCTATACAACTCAATTGAAAAACAAACTGAAATCTTTTAGGTAAAGAGAAATAAAAATAAAAAAAATAAAATAATATGGTTGCATAAGTGTGAACACCCTTTTATAACTGGGGATGTAGCTGTGTTCAGAATTAAGCAATCACATTTAAAATCATATTAAATAGGAGTCAGTACACACCTGTCATCATTTAAAGTGCCTCTGATTAACCCCAAATAAAGTTCAGCTGTTCTAGTAGGTCCTGACATTTTGTTAGTCGCATCCTACAGCAAAAGCCATGGTCCACAGAGAGCTTCTAAAGCATCAGAGGGATCTCATTGTTAAAAAGTATCAGTCAGGAGAAGGGTACAAAAGAATTTCCAAGGCATTAGATATACCATGGAACACAGTGAAGACAGTCATCATCAAGTGAAGAAAATATGGTGCAACAGTGACATTACCAAGAACTGGATGTCCCTCCAAAATTGATGAAAAGACGAGAAGAAAACTGTTCTGTAAGGCTGCCAAGAGGCCTACAGCAACATTAAAGGAGCTGCAGGAATATCTGGCAAGCACTGGCTGTGTGGTACATGTGACAACAATCGCCCGTATTCTTCATATGTCTGGGCTATGGGGTAGAGTGGCAAGACGGAAGCCTTTTCTTACAAAAAAAAAACCATCCAAGCCCGGCAAAATTTTGCAAAAATACATCTGAAGTTTCCCAAAAGCCTGTTGCAAAAGGTGTTCTGGTCTGATGAAACTAAAGTTGAACTTTTTGGCCATAATTCCAAAAGATATGTATGGCGCAAAAACAACACTGCACATCACCAAAAGAACACCATACCCACAGTGAAGCATGGTGGTGTCAGCATCATGCTTTGGGGCTGTTTTTCTTCAGCTGGAATTGGGGCCTTAGTCAAGGTAGAGGGAATAATGAACAGTTCCAAATTCAAGTCAATATTGGCACAAAAAATTCAGGCTTCTGCTAGAAAGATGAACAGGAAGAGGAACTTCATCTTTCAGCATGACAGCGACCCAAAGCATACATTCAAATCAACAAAGGAATGGCTTCACCAGAAGAAGATTAAAGTTTTGGGATGGCCCAGCCAGAGCCTAGACCTGAATCCAATTCAAAATCTGTGGGGTGTGCACAGGAGGTGCCCTCTCATTCAGACAGATTTAGAGAGTTTTTGCAAAGAAGAGTGGGCAAATCTTGCCAAGTCAAGATGTGCCATGCTGAAAAACTTATACCCAAAAAGACTGAGTGCTATAATAAAATCAAAAGGTGCTTCAATAAAGTATTAGTTTAAGGGTGTTCACACTTATGCAACCATATTATTTTATTTTTTTATTTTTATTTCCATTTACCTAAAATATTTCAGTTTGTTTTTCAATTGAGTTGTACAGTTTATAGGTCACATTAAAGGTGGAAAAAGTTCTGAAATTATTTATCTTTGTCTCATTTTTTACATCACAGAAACCTGGCATTTTAACATGGGTGTGTAGACTTTTTATATCCACTGTATATATATGTATATATCTATACCTGTATATATTAAAATATATATTTTTTTATAAATGTATATTTAAACTTAAAAAGAACATTTTCTTTTACGTGAAGAACATTGCAACGTAAAATATTCATAACTACGTGCGGGTTTAGCACTTTGGGGTCTATTTATCATGATGCGAGCGGACACTGCACATCAATAAAGGCCGACAGCATACACTCTCGGCATTTATCATTGCACCAGCAGTTCTTGTGAACTGCTGGTGCAATACTGCCCCTTGCAGATTTGCGGCCAAGCAGGGGGTGTCAATCAACCCAATCGCATTCGATCGGGTTGACTTCCAGCGATGTCTGTCCACCGCCTCAGGGCAGACGGACAGGTTATGGAGCAGCGGTCTTTAGACCACTGCTTCATAACTTGTGTTTCTGACGAGCCTTAAGGCTCACCAGAAACAGGGGGCATCAAGCTCCATACGAAGCTTGATAAATATGCCCATTTAAGTCTAACACGGTGTAGGATAAACATGCAAGCGATAAGTGTTGTTGTTTTTTTGTAGTACCGAATAAGGGAATAGGAGCGCCAAAGTTGGCTAAAGTATATATAAAACAGGATAAATCAGGAACAAGGCTGACTGAAAAGGAGGGTGATATTGACAATGTTGTATCTAATAATGTATAATATATAACACCTACAGTTGGTCTTTATATATAGGCAAATAAGTATAGAAGCTAGTAGTTTCAAAATGCTTAAAACTATTTATTTATATTAAAATCTTATATAAAAAATTAAATAATAAAAAAAAATTATAATAAAAAAGAGTGACTCAGGATTGGTCGCTCTCACATATATATATTAAGTCATATTATAATGACATTAAATAATGTAATTATTTGCACTTTAAATCTATTACATTGTATACCAATTGTATTGTATGTATTTCTATAACATTGAATTCCGATTGTATTGTATTTTATCTGAACAGTTTTTAACCTGACTTAATATATATATGTGAGAGCGACCAATCCTGAGTCACTGTTTTTTATTATAATTTTTTTTTTTTATTATTTCATTTTTTATATAAGATTTTAATATAAATAGTTTTAAGCATTTTGAAACTACCAGCTTCTATACTTATTTGCCTATATAGAAAGACCAACTGTAGGTGTTATTTTATATATTATTAGACACACCATTGTCAATATCACCCTCCTTTTCAGTCAGCCTTGTTCCTGATTTATCCTGTTTTATATATACTTTGGCGCTCCTATTCCCTTTTTTCGGTACTATGAACACAAGATCCAGTTAGGGTTTTTTTTATAGTGTAGCCTGTATATATACAGGCAGTGCAGAATTATTAGGCAAGTTGTATTTTTGAGGATTAATTTTATTATTGAACAACAACCATGTTCTCAATGAACCCAAAAAACTCATTAATATCAAAGCTGATTAGTTTTGGAAGTAGTTTTTAGTTTGTTTTTAGTTATAGCTATTTTAGGGGGATATCTGTGTGTGCAGGTGACTATTACTGTGCATAATTATTAGGCAACTTAACAAAAAACAAATATATACCCATTTCAATTATTTATTTTTACCAGTGAAACCAATATAACATCTCAACATTCACAAATATACATTTCTGACATTCAAAAACAAAACAAAAACAAATCAGTGACCAATATAGCCACCTTTCTTTGCAAGGACACTCAAAAGCCTGCCATCCATGGATTCTGTCAGTGTTTTGATCTGTTCACCATCAACATTGCGTGCAGCAGCAACCACAGCCTCCCAGACACTGTTCAGAGAGGTGTACTGTTTTCCCTCCTTGTAAATCTCACATTTGATGATGGACCACAGGTTCTCAATGGGGTTCAGATCAGGTGAACAAGGAGGCCATGTCATTAGATTTTCTTATTTTATACCCTTTCTTGCCAGCCACGCTGTGGAGTACTTGGACGCGTGTGATGGAGCATTGTCCTGCATGAAAATCATGTTTTTCTTGAAGGATGCAGACTTCTTCCTGTACCACTGCTTGAAGAAGGTGTCTTCCAGAAACTGGCAGTAGGACTGGGAGTTGAGCTTGACTCCATCCTCAACCCGAAAAGGCCCCACAAGCTCATCTTTGATGATACCAGCCCAAACCAGTACTCCACCTCCACCTTGCTGGCGCCTGAGTCGGACTGGAGCTCTCTGCCCTTTACCAATCCAGCCACGGGCCCATCTATCTGGCCCATCAAGACTCACTCTCATTTCATCAGTCCATAAAACCTTAGAAAAATCAGTCTTGAGATATTTCTTGGCCCAGTCTTGACGTTTCAGCTTGTGTGTCTTGTTCAGTGGTGGTCGTCTTTCAGCCTTTCTTACCTTGGCCATGTCTCTGAGTATTGCACACCTTGTGCTTTTGGGCACTCCAGTGATGTTGCAGCTCTGAAATATGGCCAAACTGGTGGCAAGTGGCATCTTGGCAGCTGCACGCTTGACTTTTCTCAGTTCATGGGCAGTTATTTTGCGCCTTGGTTTTTCCACACACTTCTTGCGACCCTGTTGACTATTTTGAATGAAACGCTTGATTGTTCGATGATCACGCTTCAGAAGCTTTGCAATTTTAAGAGTGCTGCATCCCTCTGCAAGATATCTCACTATTTTTGACTTTTCTGAGCCTGTCAAGTCCTTCTTTTGACCCATTTTGCCAAAGGAAAGGAAGTTACCTAATAATTATGCACAACTGATATAGGGTGTTGATGTCATTAGACCACACCCCTTCTCATTACAGAGATGCACATCACCTAATATGCTTAATTGGTAGTAGGCTTTCGAGCCTATACAGCTTGGAGTAAGACAACATGCATAAAGAGGATGATGTGGTCAAAATACTCATTTGCCTAATAATTCTGCACTCCCTGTATATATAAATCTAGAAAAATAGAAAATCCACAGGCATGCTGCCTATCTACTTTGTACCTGCATGGGATAAAGATGTCTCAATAAAGCATTGAAAACTTACAGTGGTGCTGTGGATTTTCTATTTTTCTACATATTATCGAGGTTGACAGTCCCTCTCACCACCTGCACCTGTGATACTGTGGAGCTGTACACTGTTCATGTGTATATATAAATCTAGGCGCAGATCTCTACAACCACATACATCTGAATTGTTGTTGTTTTTTAACAGCGTGCTTCATTAAAGTCTATTGGGAAAAGTTAGCGTTGTTGCAATATCTGAAGTCCTGAAGTTAGGCGCATCAGATTTCGCTTGTGCCCAAACATTTTACTTTCAACTTGTAATATGCATGTTAACCTGCCCACATTAATAGTTACGTGGGGAGAATGTGTGGCTTTCAGTGTGAGGCCTAACCGATTCTTGGGAGGGTACAACCCTAGACTATAGTGCCTTCATTGAGATCACAGATGAAGCATCCAATGAGGATGGTGTGTCATATATATATATATATATATATATATATATATACAGTATATATGAGGTCGGGTTGATTGACAACCCCTGACATCGGCCGATTGGCTGCAAATCTGCAGGGGGCGGCATTGCACCAGCAGTTCACAAGACCTTCTGGTGCAATGATAAATGCCTACAGCGTAAGCTGTCTGCATTTATCGATGTGCAGCAGACATGATACGCTACATCATATCATGTCCGATCGCACTATGATAAATCTACTCCTTAGTATGTTAGCACCAGTTTTTATTATTTAAAAACAAATTTAATATATATGATATTTATGATTTACCTTCATGGACCTCTGTAAACTACTTTTAGCTGTCAGCAACATCTGTAGAATACGGCTCCATTTTTAATTATTTAATGTAAATGAGCCCTAAGATTATTTATGGGATGTCTGTGACCCCACTACTCTGCATAATTCCTACATTCCCCATCACTTAGATCTATAATGGAGGTTCAATGAACTGTACATACCTGCTGTAAAACTTGTTACTGAGTTAATAATAACTTACAGCAAGGTAATATTCATTTATGAAGTTAAAAAACAAGGAATTAATTTTAAATTCCTGGAAGAGTTCATCTCATGCCCCTTGTAGATAGGTTATTGTTCAAAAAATAATACAGCATTACTAATTTGCATTGCCATATTTTCTCTCCCCATTACAGAGATAAGTAAAGTTTGAGGAGAGATTATATTTACATCTAGTGTATCTCCAGTTTCATAAATCAATGAAATTACCTTTATTGTCTCATAAAGGGCTTCAACAGTATAACAGATATTTCAAGTCTTAAGCAGCGTAATCATGTAATTATTACATACTGTAAAGCCTTCAATATTCTGTTTTTACTGTTGGAATTAATTATGCAACATTAAGGTTAATTTAGAAATTTGTGAAACAGAAATTGTTGTGTTTTGTTATCATTTTCACTTAATATATCTGGTGTTAACAAAGATCCAGTAGTCTGTTTTATTTAAAGGGACATAAAATTCATTTTTTTTTTCTTTCATGATTCAGATAGAGCACACATTTTTAAATAACTTTCCAATTTACTTTTAATTTCAAATTTTCTTTCTTTTCTTTGTATCTTTTGTTGTAAAATATACCTAGGTTGGCTCAGGAGTTGGGAGCTAGCTTCTGATTAGCAGGCGGACAGACATCGCCGGAATTCAACCCGATCGAGTAAGATCAAGTTGATTGACACCCCCTGGCTGGCAAGAGCTGCTGGTGCAATCATGGATACGGAGAGCGTATTGATCTCCGCATTCAGCTATGTCTGTCGGACCTGATCCGCACTGTCGGATCAGGTCCGACAGACATATGATAAATAGGCCTCTTTGTCTGAACCATTGAAAAAAAAAAATGGGTTTCTTGTCCCTTTAATTTTGCATTTCTTTATGGACTTTTACAGTTATAAACGTGAATGGAGCCAATTAATCTATATTAAACCCATAAATGTACCACATGTTAGTTTAAGAGCTTTATAGAAAATAAAATCAATAGACAGTTAAAAATGTAATTGATGCAAAGAGTTAAGTAATGTAAACATTTTTTTTAAAATACATTTTGTTGAAAGGTTTGCCAAC